>NC_073234.2:60829078-61132500 GCF_029281585.2 Gorilla gorilla gorilla | reverse complement strand
TAAATTATATTACATACATATAGGCTTTATTCGATTTTCTATTTTGAGGGAGAACAATAAATGACTGAACTTCACATGTGAGTTAACACGGCATGAAATAGAAAGGATATTTCCAGGTGGAAAGATGATCCATTAGCTAAACTAGTTCAAAGGGCAAACAGAAGCCAGAAGAACCAAGACAATATAAGACCTAGAAAACTTGAGAAGAATGTCACACCGACATAGGCATGGAATGGGATGATGGGAGAAAATTGGTTATGCATTAACGGATCTGGAGGTCCCATATGACATACGGGCAGCTTTCCTTACTAGAGGGTACTTCTGCAATCTTATTGATTTTTAGCTGTCTTTGTTTATGCACATATATTCATTTACGTGCTGAAGTCTTTTTAAAGTACATTTATTTTCTTTAATCAATAAGGATTTATGCAATAATATATTGATATTATAATTGAATTATTATGGATGCTACTTCCAGATATGAGATTTTGCTGCTAAGACTGTATTAGGACATTGCTATTTGAGACAATTTATTCAGTCCTGTGCACAGTTGTATAAGGCATACCAAAAACTGTTCATGCCAATTTTTATGTTCACAAGGCAATAGATAGGGGTGTCCCTGCAGATGTGTCAGCTCCTATAGGTACTGTGGCATTTTATTTTAAATACGGTAAAAAAAACCTTTGTCTACTAAAAAGAGTATACCATAAATATTGGAAAAATTATTTATTGTTTGATAGAAATTTCTAGTTTTCAATTTATTAAGTAACCAATAATTTTCAGGAATAAAACCATATACATGGAATAGAAGGAGAAAAAAATGACAAAATCATTCTAAAGCATTTCATAATTCATAATTTATGCATGTCAGTTGAGCTCACAGGTATCTGGCATTTCCTAAATCAAAATGACAGTGAAACTCCCCGCCCTTTGTAGCCTGGTATCAAAATACTTCACATAAAAATGAATTATGAGCAATGTAGCATAACTATACATATTCCTTTTGCAAATAGTTTATGTGAAAGAAATATATTTCATTTTTTATGGTTTGATTGAGAAAACATGCCTTAGTGATATTGAATGGTCTGAGGTCACGGACTCAAGCAAATTAAATGCCAGTCTAAACTGTTATATGTATTTACAAAATTATGTCATTTAGCAATGTGGTTAACTCCTATTGGTGGATAGGAACATACCTTTTCATTTTTCATTAGGAATATGACAGTATTACTCAACTTTTAAAAAATCCCTTTTGTAAAGTGACTTTTGATAAAATAGGAGTGCTATACCTTCCTTTAGTTATTTAGCAAAAAAACACTTCAGTGAAATTGGGAGGAACCTAGATCCTGGAATCAGACGTATTTGGGTTTGAATTATGAGCACTTACCAGATACGTGATCTTACACTTCTGTATTTGAGTTTCCCCATCTTTTAAATGCAGATACTAAGAATAGCTACTGCAAAGTATTATTGTGACAAGTTAATGTTATAATTCTTTTACATGCCTAGTATATTGCTCAGAATATCATATATGTCTATTACTATTATCATTATTCACTTTCAAAGAAAATTAAGTACATTGATCAAAAATCATTATAATTTTAATTTTTTCACACTGCATATTCTCCCATGAACTCTGACACTCCCCTACTCTCCCTTTCTACCCCATATCCCCTCTTGCCACCTCAAGAATTATTAGACTATATACTTAAGATATTGAATCACGTTCTGAACATCAATCTCTTATGATACTAATCTATGACCTTAGGACCCATACACAATTACCTTGTTTTTCCAAAGTTTGTTTCTTTAAATAGTATATATGGATGAGCTTTTGGCTAATCCTGAAACATGCTGGTTTAGAATAAATAGTCTGAATTCCATTAATCTTTTTGCATACTAACTCTTGAACCTGAAATATGCTCTTCCACACCTAAGCATAATATAATGAACAAGCACTGGCTGGCATTTTATGCCACATATAATTACAATAATGGACCATCCAATTTATAAAGAAAAAAATATGTCCTTCTGTTCCTCCCAAGGGGTTAGATTACTGTGTTGAATGTTACACAACAGACAGAAGTGGCTTAGCCAAATATGAGCTCATTTTCCCCATGTACAAGAAGTCTAGGGGTAGGCAGACCAAAGATGATGCATTAGAGATGGTGCTAACAGAACTCATCAGACCAGGCTCCTTCTCCCTTCCTTCTCTGCCGTTCTAGTGTCTTTTATCCTCTTGGTTGTAGGATGGCTGCCCCACCTTCAGATGTCATTTGCATGTTTCATATGGGAGGAGGAGAGCAGGATGAAGGGCAAAGGTGAATTTTATTGCGAAAACAATGACATTCCCACAAGCTTCCTACAGGAAGTTTCCTCCTGCATCTTGTAAGTCTAGATTACATGGGGGCAATTCTACCTTAAAAAGAGTCTATGGAGGAGAATTTTTAACTGGACACAGTGCTGTCCTTAAAATTTGTGGAATGAAGAAGAGATGAAATATTAGGCAGATAATCAGCAGTGTCTGCCACATGGATCAAGACATTTTTGCTTGATTTATAGAGAATGATACTGCAACATCATTATGCTACCAAAGTACACCAGCATCAGCTTAATAGGGAAACATCCTTTACTAATATAAAACATAATATCAAAAATATTCAGTTAATAAAAGGAAGTAAAGTTCAAGATTTTTAGTAAGTCTCAACAGAAGACTCAAATAAACTCTGTAGTACTATATATTAGTGTCAGAGACTTCAGTAGGAATCCCTATTATCTATTAATATCTACTAATCATCTATCTAACCACTTATCATCTATATATAAATTGAGAGACAGAGAAATAATTATAGATGTGTTTATATACATATATATGTATTATTAGCATACATACATGTGTTTCCTACTTCAGTTTGCTGGGAGAGCCTAGAAGCAATGACACCCTATAGCAATGAGCACACTAAGTGCCCAGATCTTGCTTTCTAAACAGCAGTCACCAATAGAAACAATCAATCAGAGCTCCTTGAAGGAATTATTGATTCTAGGGCTGGGATCGGGTAAATACTAGATGAACCTGGATCATCTTTTAGTGCCAGAAGTGCTCAAAAGCAAGCAAGCAAGAAAACAAACAACAAACACCCCCCACCCCCTAAAGAATGAAGGCATGTCAAAAGGTCACAGTAACAAACCTGAAAGAAACCACTATGGCCAAAGCTGGAATAATTTGGGCAGTGAAATAAATAATGTGGTATTGAATTATAATCCAAAGTTTAAAACACCACACGAGTCTGTGCTGGTATAAAGAAATCATTGAACAAATAAATAAATGGGAGACAATTGGCAAATTTTCCTTCCAGAAAATTTCAAATAACATATGCAGATATTCTCTCCTCTCCCTTCCACCTTGAGTGTGGGCTGAACTCAGTGATGCTCTCCCAAAGAATAGTGAAAGGAAAAATAGCAACTTTCTAGTGGAAAAGCACAACCTTAACCTAGTGGTCAAGGTTCTCATCACCAGTGATAAGTTACGTTGATGCCATATACCCCTGCCTGATATGAAAACCCATAACTCCAGTCTAATCATGAGAAAAACATTCTTAGTGTATAACTCTTATCTTCTTGGTTAAAATTGAATTTGCTAACATTCTACAAAATAGATATTCCTTAAAACTGTGAAGGTCATGAGAAATAGGAAAATACTGAGAAACTTTCACAGAGAAGAGAAGACTAAGGAGACATGATGGCTAAATGCAATATGATATTCTGCATGGAAATCTGGGATAGAAGAACATCAGTGGAGAAACTAGTGAAATCTACATAAAATTTGGAGTTTAGTTAATAGGGATGTACCAGTATAAGTCTGTTAGTTTTGCCAAATGTAGCAGAATAATGTAAGATGTTAACATGAGGACACACTGATTGAAGGTATAAAAAAATTCTTTACACTATCTTTGCAACTTTTCTCTAAATCTCAAATTGTTGCAAAATTAAAAGTTTTTTAAAAAAACTTCCACATAGTTAAAACTGGAAGGGATAATATCCGGTTCGTAAAGCTTTACAATAAGTGTGAACTTATGACTAATGGTCTCCAAAGCATCTCAGAGTGGATCAATACAAACTGTTTAAGCTAGGTACAGTTATTATATCAATACTAGCCTGGTTCAGGCTCCAGATCCTAAGGAAACAGAAGTCCACGTGTAAAGAGATATTTAATTTGAACTTTTCACTAAACGGTACTTACGTATGAGATTTCTGGATAATTGTAACCTTTGCAAGGTCAAGTGAAAGCTGCCAGCAGTTGCAATTAATCTACTGTTTTCTTCAAAATCAGGATATTCACAGTTAGGAACCTATGCCTGCAAAAGAAATTTTGGTCAATTCTATGTCATTTTTCCTCACAAAATCATAAAATTACCTTGAGAAATTCCAACTAAAAAATTGTTTCTACTTAAGAACTACATTTTTAGAGCAACAGTGTTGGCAACCAGCTAACATCACTGTGGGAAATCAGAATTTTAATCTTGCTTTCCCACTCATTCTTTCAACGACCTTGAAAAACTTATTTAATATGTTCCTTGGCCACCATATGAGGTTGATTAAATTCTGTAGATTAAAAAAAAAAGAACAATTATATAATCATCAAAAAGCTACTTGAAATAAAAGTGTTAACATACATATTGTGGAAGGACATTATACCACTTTGTGGAAGTCATACAGATATTTATTTTTTCTCTAGTTTTCTATTTATTAAGAGCAAAGTTGAATAGAAGTAACAAAAAAGTCATTCTTGCTGAGAAACAGAACAAATTGAAGTGATGAATGAAGGTTAATCTTCAAAGATATCCCCTACAGAAAACACTCCAAATATTTTTTCTTGTAGAGAGACTTCCTCCAGAAACCCAGCATGAACTTAAACATCCTAAGTTGCAGTTCCATAACAACCGTTAAACTTCAACTTTTAAAAACCTTCAAGAAATGAATAGTCTTGACTCTGCCAACTTAGAAATTAAGAGAAATCTCTTCAAAATATATCAGCATCCTTTTCTTCAGTCTCTGATCTTGAGTTAACTTTTGGGAGGCTTTTGAGGCCCCTGTCATCGAGGAATGCAAGCATGTATAATTCAAAAGAGCCTTGTAATTGTACAGGGACATTCAGGATTAATTATGCATGTTGCCACCTCGCAGAGGTCCACAAGGGGGCACTCTTTTGCTGAACTTTTCTATACATTTTAAGGTAAAAACAGACTATGATAATAGGAATTTGGTCTATATATATTTGTTTCTCATGGTTCTTTCAATTGTATCCTAGTCAGTTTCCTCCTTTGCTATCTTTCTTCAGGTGATTGTTTTTTATTGTGATAAAATATACATAACGTAAAATTTACTGTTTTAAAGTGTACAGTTCAGTGGCATTAAGTACATTGACATTCTTTTGTAACCGCCATCACCATCCAGCTCCAGAACTTTTTCATTTTCCCAAACTGAAACTACACCCATTAAAAAATAACTCCCCATTTTCCCCTCCCCCAACCCCCAGCAACAACCATTCCACTTTCTGTGTCTATGAATTTGACTCTAGGTACTTTATATAAGTGGAATTATAAAGTTTCAATTGACATAATTTTTCAAAGTTCATCCCTGTTGTTCCCGATGATTCTCAAATGAACTTTTCTACAATTTTACTAAGTACCCAAAGTTTTAGGAAAAACTAGGCTAAATGAAGCTGATATTATTGGCACTTCTATATATGTACCTGCTCTTTATTGGTCTTTTCTTCCTCATTTGTCCACATTCCTCAACTTCCTAACTGACTCACCATTGTTTAGTGAGTCAAATTCCACCAACCACCTTTTTTACTTAATTCATCACAAAAATTCCTGTCTTTCTTACCATGAGCTTCAATTCTCATTTAAATGACTGTTCATCTAACATTTGCAGTTGAACATAGTAGCAACTCTATTTATTTATTTAAGACATGGTCTCCCTTTGTTGCTCAGGCTGGAGAGCTGTGGCACCATCTCAGTTCACTGCAGCCCTGACCTCACAGGCTCAAGCGATGATCCTTTCATCTCAGCCTCCTGAGTAGTTGAGACTACAGGCATGAGCCACCACGCCCAGCTTGGTAGCAACTTTTATACAAGGTCACAGCACCGAAAAGCAAAGATAACTGAGTATAAAGTACTTCCTGATCCAGTACTAATGAAGATGGGTGGGGGCAGAGGGTGGTGGCACTGCCTGGATTAAGTTTGTTTTAAAGTTCTCTCACATGATACTATATCCTCTTAGCCAAAAATTGTAAATTTCCTTTTTATTTTTATTTTTGTAGAGATGGGGGTCTCTCTATTTTGCCCAGGCTAGTTTCAAACTCCGGGGCTCCAGGTATCCTCCTGCCTTGGCCTCCCAAAATGCTGGGATTACAGATGTGAGCCACCATGACTGGCCTGTAAATTTCTTCATATGGCCAGAGAAAGAAATATCAACTGGGAATATTTTAACCAGCTTCACATACTTTAAGCACTATATGGTCTTTGTTAATATCATTTTCCTCTTCTATATTGATGATGTTTGAAAACAAAGTGAACAGGCAATTAATCAAACAAAAAGACCTACAATGCCTTTCAGGGTCCACTGTGCTATCAAGAAAATAAAAGAAATATTTTTGGAATAGCAGATTATTACACTGTAATGAGTTTAGCCTGAGAATACCATAGCCATTTAGAGTAGTTGGGGCTACAGGTATGAGCTGCCGCGCCCATCTTAGTAGCAACTTTTATAGAAGGTCACAGACAATGCCAAAACGCTAGCATCTGCTAGTGTGCACTGTATGCATGAGAGTCAGAGAAATTATTCCAGAAGAAAGACGAAAGGGGTGAAAGCTCTATTTAAGTGCTCCCATTGCTTGATCCAGACACTTCTGACAGTCTGTTTTTACAGACATGGCAAAACAACACTTGGAAGTCATTTGAGAAAATATTCCTGGTATCACAGAGGTAGGCAAAAGGACAATTGATATCTGTTGAATATTTATGTTCATATTGATTAATTCTTTGAGGTTGCAGAAAGAATGAGTCTTCCTCCTCACTAGGCAAAGAGAAGACTGTTATAGAAGAGAGCATCTGACATGCAAAGCATAACACCGATAAGCATGGCCAGGCCCAAGAGCAAGACTCAAACTGATTCTTTTTCTTAAAGAATCTAACCGCAGCCATGTTTTTCATTGTTATTTTAAGTGAGGGAGGGAACCCCTGCCTTGTTCTTTTTGAAAATCCTGATGCTTTGATAAAATAGTTTCTAAAATATTTCCTATCTACCTGCCCTGCTCTGTTCTGGCTATAATTACTAGGCTAGCCAAAAATAAACTCTCCCAAGTGTTACATCTAGTTGGTTGTTGATTTCCTAGAGGGGGAAAAAAAAACTGTAGTAATTAATCATGGAAGCTTCTCTTTAAAAGAATGTTTACGTCATGGCTCAAGGCTCAAACTAGACCGGGTTTCTTATACTGCATATATTTTTGTTTTGTTCATTTTCTTCCTCTTTCCTCCCACCAAAAACCAACCAACCAACCAACCAAACAAACAAACAAACCAAAAAAGCAAAAAAAAACTAGAATCTGGTTTAAAGGGTCAACTGAGAGTTTTAGGTAGAAATACAAACTCTTGTTTCTTAATTCCACATTATATGTGGTTACTGTTTTGAGCTGGTGAAATTTGTTGAACGCTTAGAATAGTCATCCAAGAACCAGAGGGGAGAGAATTTTAAACCAAATAGTCAGTGATTTAGATATAGTTTTAAATTTTTAAAGCTTATTTGACTTTACAGTTCCATTGAATGTAGGATGCTCCATTCTTTTGAAGACATAGGACAATTTGTTTGTTTCTGGACCAGACAAATTTGGATTTCCTAGACCACCGAATAATAATAATAATAATAATTGCTAACATGTACTTAACTTGCACAAGGTGCAGTAACATGAATATCATGTGGATTGTCTTATGCAGCTCTCCAAATGATCCTGTAAGGTAGCGTTGTGGAAACTGAAACCCCTAAAAGTTAACTTGGTGGTAGCTTGTAATTGAGAACTAGAATGTAAACCAAGGTGGTTACACTTAATGCCCTGTGCTCTGAAAACAGTATCATGCTGCCTCCTTGGAGGAATCCTTAATTTAAGTAGGAAGATTTTTCCTTATTACATCTTTGCGACTAAGTTACTGTTTTTATGACTTTAGGCAAATCAATTGAACTGAGCAAGGAAGGTCTTGATTCAATGATTTCTCAAGTCCTTTTTCCTTTTTTTTTTTTTTTGTCAAGGGAGTGTCCTCTAGCTGAGTGAAGTCATTTTTCCTTGAATGACTGACAGAATGGCTTTGGTTCACCTGTAATTCACAGTTTAGCTGATCCAGTGTGCTGTAAAGTCTGTTTCACTCCACCAGCCAACAAGGAGCAGGCGGCCGTGGCTTCCTCATGTTCTGGGGGAAGCTATTTGTCAGTGATAACCTGGCTAACTTTGGACAGCTGCAACAAGAACATCTATCCCTTGGCATATGGTGTGTTTAGATGCTAAACACTGCCTCATCTGTGAGTACTTCAGTTTTTGTTTTTCACACAAGCCGGGTGAATATAAAAATAGAGGTAAATAAAAAGAAATAACTGAATCAGCAACCTGGAATTTTCTCTCCTCTGATTAAAGACTGTTGTTAACTGAAAATGCTCCACTAGTTGTTTGAGGGTTTAAGACAGAAAAAGTGGGATGGAGATGTTTGATAATTTGGTTGCTATGCAACCACTTTACAATTACGTAAGCTCCTACCATATGAGGTGATACAGAAAGGGTGGTAGAGTGTGCTGACGCAGTGAGCACACAGAAGACTTTTTTCATGTGACAGAGCCAGAGTCTGAGATCTGGAGTTGCAGAATATTTAGGTAAGAAGTAAATGTCACAAATTATAAAGGCCTTTATTTATAGCAAGAATATGGGATTTCTATTACAGAGTTGGATGAGCAAAAGCTCACCAGAAACAGTATTAGTTTCAAGGAAGGAAGACACACATCTGTCCTTTGAATCAGGACTTACTCTAACCAAAATTCAGGAAAGATTTTTTAAAAAAGGAAACTAAGAATATGGTATACTTTATTATTATTTAATTAGCCTTGCCCAGTTGAATCTTTTTCAGTAATATTGTAAGGTAGGTGGTACTATTCTCCTTGTACAAATGCAAAAACGTAGGCTTAAGCAACATTCAGTAATTTGCTCAACATCATATAGATGGGAGTAAACCTGGGCTGTGAACACAAAACTTTTAGTTCAAGTCCAGTATTGTTCTTATTACATTATGCTTCACAGATGATCATGGACCCTTAGTGTTTCTTTCATATTATACGTTCTATCTTTTATGAAATCCACTGATTCTGTTGAAAATCTTATTTTTATTTGTTTTTGCTAGATATCAAGGGTTTATCTCTGACCCTTCCTGGTGGGTTTACTGAATTTCAGAAAAGGCTACCTAATTGATTTTATTGCATATGTTGTAATTTATTGCGTATGTCATTTACTCAAATGTGCAATTTATTGCATATATCATTTTAACGTTAACTGAAAGAGAGAAAATGTGCATAGTCTAAGAAACAAGACAATTGCAAGTTATTCAAAGTGGTCTTTACAATTTAGCCAGCCAAAATCTCTGACTCATGGATCTAATGCCAAGATGACAGCCTCACTGAGGAAGTTTCTTGGTGCGTCTGTTTACAGCTTGGCCAAAGGGCAAGTGGACACTTCTTTTTGAAGGGGTGGTATTATGCTCTCTGGATTTAGAAAACATTAGTTAACATCATAAAGCTAGAGTTAGATCAGCATGATGTTATGTAAAACATAGTGTTCCCTAATCTTGAGTCACAATAAAGATTAGGTTTGTGTGTTAGGATGATGGTTTATCACATTGTGTAATGTCTGTATGGCTTTCACATATCCCGTATCCGTTCATTCTCATTATGATCAATGAAGTAAATAGGGCATATTTATTCACTTCATTTTTGCAGATAATTGAAGTAATTAAAGGAAAGGAAGCTTAGGGACATTAAATGACTTACCTGAGGTCCCATCTGGGCAAGAGGGCAAGCCAGGTATCAGCTTTATCCTCTAAATAAAGTTCCAGTCTTTTTTCTTGTCCCTTTGCTGTTAGAATCACTGGTGGCCTTACCACTAACCTTCCTTCTCCTCACTCCTTATCTTCAACTTACTTCTTGCGGTACTCTTTGTACTTTTGTCATGGGGAACCAGGGCCACTGAAACTAAATTTGTAATTACATGAAATTAGATTAGGTTGATTAGATCTTAAAATTGAACTATATGCAAATAAACATGGGGTTCTGTGTCAATTTCAAACACTTGAATGTGGCTTTCAGAAAAATCTTGGATGAGAACTCTAATGTAGAACTCAAAGGAATTACAATGTAATTATTTCATAATTGTCCAGCTGAATTCAACAAACCACATACTAGTGCTAATTTATGCATAAATCACAGTATTAGATACTGTGAGAGATAAAATAAATAAATAACATATTGTCTCTGCTCCTTGGTGGCTTATTAATCATGGGAAAAAGAAGCACATTCTTTACTTTCTATTCTTTGTTCCCTCCCTTGTTGCATTAAGGATTCAAGAAACTCACCATAATAAGCTTTAGTAAAACAAGGTCCCAGGTGCTCTGGCCTTCTTACGTTTTACCTCCCCCTCTTCTTTTAGATAACCAAATACAGTATTTTGTGTCACCAAGCTACATTTGGCTATAGGAAATTTAGCTTTCTCCTCACCCCTAATATTTCTGAGAATTCTCAGGAAATATTTAAATGTCATGATGAGCACCTCTCAGTTCCACTTCTTACTCAAGAAGTTCCTCTTCTTGCTCAATATTCTTTTCATAATCACTTCAGACTCTCTCTCTTCATTGCTTCCTGTACAGGATGTTCCAAAGCTCTTTAATTCACTTTATTATAAAACAGTGCCAACACAATGGTGATGTATCAGCTGAATCAGCTCTATATTGCCACAATAATGACGTGTAGCCAGCAACCACAAAACCTTAGTGGCACACAACAATATATGCTTTTTCCTTGTGTTTCTTGGGTGGTCAGCTTTGTGGCTTTGCTGATCTCTTTTGGGCTTGCTGTCATGTCTAGGAGTTAACTGGCTGTCATCTGATTTAGTAATAGCATTGTGGCAACTAGGGAGTCTCAGCTGTGCTTTCCGTGTCTCTTGTTTTCTAGCAGGCTAGCTGGTGCATGTTCTCATGGCAGAGGAAGAGGGCAAGCACAGGCATGCACACTCGCATGAGTGCTTTTCAAGATCTGCCATATCCCATCACCTAGTCTCCCATTGCCAGAATGCTGGCAGACCCCAGCATCAGAATAAAAGGACACTTCAAATTCACATGGAAAAGGCTATGGAGTGAAAGATAAATTTAGGAAGATAACAAGTATCTAAAGATACTGAGGGGACCGTGTTCCTGCCATTTTGAAAAATCTACCACATACTGAGAAAAAGTGAGAATTACTTTAGGAAGGCAGTTACCACCTAAATAACTAGAGTTTATAGTTTCCAAAAAGCAATTGTTCACTGGTGATCTGAAATGTAATACAGATGAGATAAAATGTTTTGTTTCCATTTTGGAAAATGCCTAAAGGACTTTTTTGGACTTAAAACGTAACTCTAATACAATATGTTTATTTCTAATGTCTAAAATATCAGAAGAGATGACTGCTTTTTTTTCCCTTCTTTTAACTTTCTTTTCCTTTGTTTTTGTTATTGTTGTTTTCTAAAATGTCAGCTGAGAATTTGATATGAGAATGAATATTAATTATGTTCCATTAAGTTTACTAAATTTTTTGACAGAATGTCGAAATTGCAGATTGGATATATGTGGGAAAATACATGTAATTTGTGGTTCCAAATATCCAGTTATATTTAGGAAGTGTCCACAGAAAACAAAATTAAAGTACATTTAGGGAAAAATATTTAAAAATTTTCTAAAACACTATTTTCCTCTTTAGAAAAAAAGATATATGTCCCTTTTCTTGTCACTAGAAAAAAAGGTTTCTATCATTACTTGTACCTAAAAAAATACATCAGTTCCAGCATCTACTTTTATTCTTTTTTTTTTGCTTTAAACATCTGTTGCTCAATAAAATAGATATACTAGTCATGGCATTTATATAAATAATAGAATCAGAATATTTTCTACCCTTAATTTTATTGAAGTGAATTTTGATTTGAAAAAATAATTTAAAGATCAGAGCATAAAACCAAACCCAATCTAATTTATTTATTCCTTTTAATAGGTTTTGGAAGTTTTGTAATGTTAAAAAAAATCAGGAGTGGGACAAGAAAATAATTTACTCTTAACAGGAGAGATCAAGTTATAGCAATGGTTTCCCAGGTTGCCCTGTAGTTATTAATGTATCCTGAGCATCATTAGAGTCTATTTAATTTTGAAAACTCTTTAGATTTTTGTTGTAAAATATGAAATAAGACAGTGGACATCTTTATGTACCAAGTGATAGGCACTACTAGTGACTTCTATCTTTTAGGCTTTTTAAAATAGATCCATTTTACCTTTACTGTAGAAAATTCAGAAAAAAAAAAAAAAAAACAGGAAGAAAGAAGAAAATGAACAATCTCCTGGGCTGGTTGCAGTGGCCCATGCATGTAATCCCAGCACTTTGGGAGGCCAAGGCAGGAGGATCTCTGGAGGCCAGGAGTACAAGACCAGCCTGGGAGACATAGTATGACACCTGTGTCTTCTAAATAAATAAATAATCTCCCAGAACTCCACATCAGGGAGCAGGAACATATCCTTCCAATTTTTTCTATGTATTGTGAACCCCAAAAATTTGAGACAGGTCTGTTAATTTAGAAAGTTTATTTTGCCAAGGTTGAGGACACACCCATGACAGAGTCCCAGGAGGTCCGGACAACATGTGCCCAAGGTGGTCAGAATGCATAGCTTGGTTTTATACATTTTAGAAAGACATGAGATGTCAATCAACATATGTAAAATGAACATTGGTTTGGTCTAGACAGGTGAGACAACTTGAAGCAAATGCGGGCCAACTCAAAGAGGGGAGGGGGCTTCCAGGTCACAAGTAGGTCAGAGAAAAACAGTTGCATTCTTTTGAGTTTCTGATTAGCCTTTCCAAAGGAGGCAATCAGATATGCATTTATCTCAGTAAGCAGAAGGATGACTTTGAATAGAATGGGAAGCAGGTTTGCCCTAAGCAGTTCCCAGCTTGAATTTTTCCTTTAGCTTAGTGATTTGGGGGGCCCAAGATATTTTCCTCTCACATTTCTCCCCTTTTCTTTATTAAAATCTTTTGGAGAAAGCATTTTAGAAGAAAACGAGTCTCTGGTCCCAGGTTTCGTCTGATCTCTCATGGCTGTGTTGGTTTACTCCTAGACAGGTACATACCAAGTTATTAGGAAAGCTCATTTTTGGAAGGTTGTGAAGTCTCATGTCCTATGAAGAGAAAATAGGGAGAGGAAGGGAGAAAAACAGCAGCAAACAAAAGGACAATCCTAGAAAACTGATATAGGCCACATTACTCTGAAGCCTTCTGTAGGCAGGTATGAAAGTAGCTTATGTATGTAAATAGGTTGCTGTTATTTTCTTCTGAAGTTTAAGTTGTCTAGCTTCAGTTCACAGGGCTTTACAAAAGCAGTTTAGTTTTCAGTGACTCCAAATTAGGAAAAATGGGGAAAAAGAGCAGAAAAAAATTGAAAACATTATTTTGAAGAATTGTAGTTAAGAAAAATTAGAATTAGGTTTAAACTAGAAAAAAATAAAAATTGAAAAATGTTAGGCAAGACTAGAATCTAACAACAGGTATACTATAGTTTTTGAAACATAGTTTTTCTCTCTCCAGTTTCCCATTTTTACTAAAGACAAACCCTGGCAGAACTGATTTGTTTTATTATACTTGGCCTGATTATTTGTATACAGTGCAGCAAGAATAATTTTTTTTTTGCATAGGTTTTTAAATTGGCTTTGATGGAACTGTATTCCATAGAAGGAATCTCAGATAAGACTTTTTTTTAAAGCCAAGCCCAGCCATGGATTTGTGTCATTAAATACCTATAAGTTGGGTGATCTTCTCCTCTTAACTTTCCAAGATAAACCTAGGGCTCCTGAACCTGTCAGAAAGTGACATTCTTTACCTACAGCAGATCAGGAGCTTTGTAGACAAAGGTATGAGGCCAGTTTTTCCAAGGGACTTTTATTGTCTCCATAAGTCAAGCTTGATTCCTTAAAGGAAAGCACATCATTCCAGTCAAAGCCTTGGTAAAACAACCAGTTTCTCCAATTGTGTCCTGTTACAAATAAAAACAGATTTTTTTTTTTTTTTAAGAGATGAGATCTCATTATGTTGCTCAGGCTGGTCTCAAACTCCTGAGCTCAAATGACCCTCCCACCTCAGCCTTCCAAAGGGCCAGGATTACAAGTGTAAGCCTCCACACCCAACCAACAGATTTTTATCACACTTATGCAGATAACTGTATTGTCATAAGAATACTCACAAATAGTTTCCAAATTCTGGAGAAATCAGTAGAGAGAAACAAATATGCTCCAAATTTTGTTTGTAGGAACATACTTAATTGTTAAAAGCTGTAAATAGCTTAAAAGCTTTCTTGACTCTGAGAAAAAAAACAAAGAACCCGCAATGTTTTATCCAAAAAGTTAAAAAGATTACTTTGTCTTCTACCAGTTCAGTTCATGCATTTTATTCCTGTTCTCCTTGATATTCATGAACATTTCAGCTCTCCATGAGAGTCTTGAAAGTTTCTTCCTCTATTGTAATGTCACAATCTCCAAAGTTATCAGAAATCTGCTTTTAAGGACACCTGTTAGAGTTCTATAAATGATTATAAAAACACCTTCTAAGGAGGACCAAAACAAGACAACAATTGTCCATGGATGACAAAATGTTTTAGGGCAGCCATAGTCAAAGACACAATTTACAAGGAAATTTGTTACTTCTGTGGCACACAACAATTTAACATAACAATTATAATTATTAGTGATAATGTACACTAAGTCATATCAGAATTATAGGAGTTTCCCATGATTTTGGAAGACATAGCAATGATGTATTCATACAAATACAGCCTAAAGAAAAATAAACACCATTTCATAATTGACAATGTTTCCTGTATAATTTTTATACCAAGTAAGCCAAATTATGTCATTTTTGGATGTTAAGGAATCCAATATTTTAACGGATTAGTTAGATCAGAAAAAGGCATAATTTATCATTTGATTTTGGAAAGCTTGTCAGATATCACAGGTCATTGTAAAATAAGTCATTTGTTTGACAAAAGTGATACCTCGAGGATTTCAAAAAAAAAAAACCCAGCAAAAACCTTCATTCTTTGGGAGAGGAGACTCAATTTTCCAAATAATAAGTCCTAATAAAAACAGTATCAAGCTGATTAAATTTGTTTTTCAAAATTTTATAAACAATCATCTATAAAATTTTAATCTTGACCGTGAGATATAACTTCCATATACCTTTCTTAACCTTTATAACCTTTATGTAGGAGTTGACTAATGCTTCAGGAAAACCTTGTTAATCTGAAACAGGCCCACATGCTGGCCTTGCATCAGTGTGCCTTAGATATTAATGATTAATTTATAGAGAAAGTGAACTTATGTTAGCTCTCAAAATTGGCCCTTACAATCTCACATGCCCCCCTCTTCCTCAATGGTCCCTGGGCCTTGAGGACTTGAATAGCTTTAATTTCTGGCCCTGTGTTTCAGGAATGCAGTTTATTTTGATTGACATCTTCTAGTGGGCCTGATGATGGGGTTTCAATTGCTGTTAGTGTTTAAAATTTAGCAGGACTTGGTGTTCTTTTCAGACTCAGGAGCCAAAGCCCTGTAATTCAATGCCACAAGTACTTTAAAAGTATATACAGAGAGATACTTGAATGTAATAATCTTAATTTTAAATAATATTTAAATCTCAGGGTTTTTTTCTAAGCAATCCAAAACTTAATAATAATGTGACTATTTGATTATATAAAAGTTTATTTAAAAAAAAAATCCTCTTATTTTGACTTACACAGACCGTTCATGACATGCTTGGAGTTTCTGGTTTCTCCTGAACATCCCTCCTTCTTAAATAACCAGTCATGTTACTCTAGGGCTAAATGTACCATATGAGATTCTTTCTTATGCGAAACTGTTTCTCTTTAAGCTTTCTTCCCCCCAAAAACACCTGAAAAACCCTTTTTATTTTTATAACTTTCTTTACATCTCTTCTGTTTCCTGGTTCCTTTTACCTTGTTTTATACATGACCTTTAAATAAGCTTTGAATTAGACAAAAATTATTCACCTTTTTAGAAAGGACACACTTTTTTTTTAGAAAGAATGTTTTCCTACAAATCTATTTTATTGGAAAATACCCAAATAATGAAATATCCATTATTTAATTTAATATAATTTTAGATTCTAAATTATGATGAATTTGTCTACAAGTATTTATCCTATTACATTTACCTAATTATTTTATTTTATTTGCTTACCTAGATTATTTATGAAAACTCTGATAGTCATCATTTAAGTTATGGAACTGATATTGCAAAATTATAACTGATAGAGTAAAAAAGATTTGACCTAACTGACTTCATCTTGCTTTTAACCTCCGGACTGTCCATGTTCATTCCTGGGTGTGGGCCAAACTAACTTTGGGAGGAACTTAGTTTATAGTTTAGCTTTGAAACAAAGGCAATAACAAACCTTACTGCCAGTGGAGTAGACTGCCTAAAGCCACAAGATTAGAAGTTATGGTCATCTTACTAAATTTGAGGCATAGCTATTTTTATTAACCTAATATAAATGTCTTATTTATTAAAGATTGCACAAGCAAAGATCATTCTGTCTTGTTCTGGGTTTATAGATTTGTAACCCCTTCACTGAATTTTGCACAGAAAATGGTGATACCTTTTTTCTGCATTCTCAGTTCTCTGCCAATATCAGGAAGTTTCTCTTTAGCTGTACATTTAGTTATTGCTACTGTTCCATCTTTTCTGATCTCTTCTTTGGAAACACAAACATCCGCATGCTCATTGTCATTCATAGCTATCATCTCCTCTTTAATTATTTTATGTTTGTCCATTTCCAGTTTACTCTGCAAGTTTATTCTTCACAGCTTTGTTACACAATACATGGTGCTTAGACCAGTAGTTGTGAGAGCTTGTTAGAAATGCACAATCTTGGGCCCAGAGAGAACTAGTGCATTGGAATCTGTATTTTAATAAGAACCTTGGATGATTTCCATGCACACTAACCTGTGAGGAAACACTGTTCTACAAGACAGATAAAATTTTCTACGATATAAATTTTGCTGTTTCTGGCTGTTAGTGCAGAATTTAAGTTAATCATTACATTTTGAGTTTCCTTGCAGAAACTTTCTAATCTTAGCATTTTCCTTTCCATTATATTGTATTTACCCTCCTCTTTTCTTCTATTTTATAACTTTTTCATTGCATAGCATTACCTTTTGGTTTCTCTATTATTTTTCTGTGACTTTCTCTTCATAGAAGTCATGACACTTTTGATGATAATACTAACTTATTAAAACTTTCTTCAGGATCTTGTATTATTAGAAATATATTCCTTCTAATCATTTCATTACTTTTAATGGCAAAAACCACAATTACTTTTGCACCAACCTAATAGTTACTACTCTCTCATTAGCAAATATTCCTCCTAGAGGTCCAACATTTTCTGCGTGTGTTACAAATTCCCATACAAAAGATTCAGTCCTAAGTCTCAGTGTTTATTAACAGACTAGAGACTAAATGGCTGAGGTCCTACTCCTGGTAAACTTTTCAAATTTCTAACAGAAATGCAGACTGGTATGCTCAGATCAGCCTCATTTCTAGGTTTTTGCTGATGTTCACCAAATGTTTCTATTGTCATATGGGATAGTTTTCTTCCCTTAACCCACTGGTTCTCTGATACTTTAAACTAGTGGGACCCAGGAAGAATTTTTATCTCCAGGTTTTTTTCCCCATATGTAACGGTAATTTTTTACTTTTGTTAACAATACTTTATTTTATTTGATTTCACTGTATTTTATTTTTATAGTGAAGGAGTCTCGCCATGTTGCCCAGACTCATCTCAAACTACTGGACCCAGACAATCCTCACACTTTGGCCTCCCAAAATGCTGAGATTACAGGTGCAAGCCTGTACCCAGCCCCAACAGTACATTATTTAGGTCAAAGTGCTACTACCAGTTGCCCCTACATATTGGAAGTCTTTGTGAACATGTTGGAAACAAATAAGGGAAAGGTTTGGGTGGCTGTTCTCTGCCATGTCATAGAGTAGGACTGCGAAGTTGGTTTGGCTGCTGATTTTATGCACAGAGGGGCAGGTATAAAAGCTATTTTTAGGCTTTTTTTTAAAAGTTTTTCATCTCTTTCAACAAAATGAAGCATATATGTGTGGAAAAGCTTGAATTATTTTCTCCTAATCGTTTGCTACCATCCTTATACTGGCAGAATTTACTTCCAGATTAGGGCACAAAGTAGTCTAAGAGTCTTAGGTTTCAATGTTGTGAGTTTTCCTATGCTTTTCTGTGTTTCACTGGCAGTTTAAAGGGAAATAAGAATGAGGCTTCCTTGGAGTAATTAATTAATTCTTCTTAATTCCAATCCATTTTACTTTATTTCATAAATTTCATCCAAGGAAAAGGTCAAGCTTTTCTTTGCAAAATTAAAAATTGTCTGCTAATTAGCTTAAGATACTTGCTTTAAAATCCTTGACATCTATCCATTTTATTCCAAAACAAATTGCCATTTTTACTGTGCATCACACTTTTACTTCCAAATTGAAAATTTTACTTTATATTAATCTCCCCTACATCACCTATAAAATTCAAGCTAAGTTGATTAAATTTTATATCAATAAAGGCAAACAAGCAAACATTAATATTGAGATATAATTTGAAGTATTAGAATCTTCTCATTAAAAAATACACAATTGTCTTTTTTAAATAAATATGCATTTATATTTATATTAATTTACTTTGGGACAACAATTTAACACATTAATTGTCTCTTTCAATACAGCTTACCTAAAGTTAACATCTGATGACATGATCACAACTCCATATCCTGAGTTGATTTCAACCTATGATGTTGGAATTTTCCACATGGAGATAAACACTGGGAAGCAGCTAATCATTCTCTCTGGATTTATAAGGAACAAATGGATAAGTGAAACTTGAAAACAATGGCCAGAGTACTAAGAACTAATGTTTCTTCAACAAAACAAATACTTTTACTTTAAGAATAGAAGATAAAAGGCCAAAGTTGTAATATAAGACAAATTACGGAAATATACACTTATACATATAAAACCACTCCTCTTTTTAAAAAATCATGCTTTTTAAGAAGAATCATCTCATATCAGTGAGAAAGAAAGTTATCTTAACAAACAAAAAGTATCTTGAAAAAAAGCTTTCACATGTATAAGAAAGGGAATGAACAAGTAAATAGGAAAAAAGATCTCTGGTTCAACCATATCGAGGCTTCTTCATGTTTGTTATTTTACTCTAAAGGACACCTCCCTGATCTTGAACTGATAATACAGTTAAAAGAATTAACAGAAAGAGAGAGGGATAGAAATGGTCATGTAGAGAATGAAGAATAAAGGAAATTTTTTTCTTATTATTTTCCTAATTTGTCTTAATTCAAATGAGCAGAATAGAGTGCTCCAAATCAGAAATGTGACCCACTAGAACTAATATATTTTGTCAACATATTTATAATTGAACATATCAGTAATCTTTCATTTGAACAATTGTGTCAGTAATCATTTATCTGCATAATTGTTAATTATAATTAATTTGTTACATTTATTTAATTATTCATAATTTATTACCAAATGCAACATCAAGAATCATCTAATAACAAAACTTATTTGACAGTGTTTGATAAATATGTTTATGAATGTCCCACTGAGATATGTTAAAAACCACATTGATAGCAAAATTACTTTAAAATACATGCTTTATCATTATGGCAATAGATGCTGTTTATGACTCATCTTGTTTCTATTCTGTACTACGAATTCACAGATCTTCTTTTTTCAAACTTCGATTTGATCTCTGAGTTTCTGACTTTCCCCTCTCTCTTTCTTACTTATTTTTGAAAAAGGACATTTTGACACTACCAATAATGATAAAAAAAAAGAGAGATGAAAAAGTGAGATTAGCAGGTAATTTTTAAAGTTAAAGAATAGTTATATTTAGGCAGGGCACAGTGCCTTACGCCTGTAATCCCAGCACTTTGGGAGGCCAAGGTGGGCAGATCACACGAGGTCAGACCAGCATGGCCAACATGGTGAACCACGTTTCTACTAAAAATACAAAAATTAGCCTGGTGTGGTGGCACATGTCTGTAGTCCCAGCTACTCATGAGGCTAAGGAGGGAGAATCACTTCAACCCAGGGGGCAGAGCTTGCAGTGACCTGAGATCGTGCCACTGCACTCCAGCCTTGGCGACTGAATGAGTCTCTGCCTCAAAAGAAAAAAAAAACAGTGATATTTATTCATTATTGCCACAATAGGATAAAATGATTTAAGTCCATATAAATCTAAGTAAACCTGCAATTGTTTATGTCCTAAAAGGACACACAAGGAAGTACGTTTGAAATTAATCATGTGGCTTTCTTCCCACCCCAAATACTCCCCCACTCCCCAGATTCTTTAGAGTTCACTTTTCAAAAGGATTGAAAAAACATATTTTTCAAAGTTTTTTTTTTTAATTTAAGGAATTGAAAGAGCAGAAAATATATACTAATCGTTCTTCTTAAGCCCCGTGCTCTGTTCCATTTTCCAAAGGCGTCTACTCTCAGTGGTTTGTTTTTGCTCTTTTTGTGGTTATGGTTATAACTAAATTTGGTAATCATTTACCTCGCTTTGTTGCTGCATTTACCTGCTATGAAGTATGAGGAATTTAGTTTACTTGCACTTCTACTTTCAAAATTATTGTTTATAGCCTAAATATTAGTTCTCCTTGAATGATGCATTTGAACTCCCTATTTGTATTGAAATAGCTACTATCTTCTAATCTGAAAGATAAATAAATTAATGCACTTACTTTGGACTTCTTTCCATCTCTGTTCTTGATTGTCTTTTAGTTATATAATTGTTTTACACTGTCAAGAATTATAATTCTTATATTTTTGCTGAAACTAATTATTTTTCATATCTCAAATTGTAAGTATTGAGTATTTGACTTCAATTTGTATAATCAACTTATGTACAAAGCATGGAAGGATTAATCCACTGTAGAATTCATGGTGTCATGTGATTGATGTCAAAGAAAAGAGAAAATATGATACCATGTCATTTAAACTTTGCCACTTGAAGAAAAATTTCACAAGTACCTGAATATAACAAATTTTATTTTAATATTTTTCTAGCTTTCTTTACTTCTTTTGAGTCATACTCAGGTGCTGGCATTTTGGGGACAACACTTTGGTTTGTTTGGGGTTATATATTTTATTTTTCTGTAGTCTAGCCTAGTCTACTTTTATTTATGGTATATGGGTAGTTTGTTCTCTAAGTTCCTGCATGCTAACAGATCTTTGATTTTTGCTCATATCTGATTAATTATTTGGATGAATAGAGAATTCTAGGTATAAATGGTTTTCTGGAGTCTGTCTTACAGTATACTTATGAGAAATCTGGCCTCTCAGTTATTTTATTTCTCCTTCAATGATCTTGTCCTCCACCTCACGCCAACTTCCCACTTCTATGGTCTTAGATGTTGCCATGACCAACCGTCCCATAATCATATTCTCAGATATTCCATTCTCTCCATTTAGCTATCTATAATTATCATATATAGATATAAATTATCATATATCTCCACAACTTTCTAGGGCACACATTATAATATTTTCATAAAATGCCTTATTTTCTTTTATGAATATGATGGGAAATGCTAGATCCAGGAATAATGAACAAAACAAAGGAATATAGATGTTTCATGTATTTATTCAATATTTATTGAGTGCTGACCAAGTAACAGACACAATGCAGACTCTGAGCCTGTGCAGGTAAATGATCAACAACAGCAATAACAAATCTCAGGTCTCAAATCCTAGTAAAGAATTTCACAATCTACTACGTCAAAACATTAGTATGCTTAACAACTATTGTATTCATGGTGCAAACAGAAATAGGCCTCTACGCTGAAAAATAATAAAAATATGAGAAAGATTTTTCAGGATATATAGCATTGTTAAGTTTGTTGAAAAAGTTTGGGGAAATATTTTGAGAATAAGATAAATTACCTATTACTAGAATTTTAGGTTTATGTTAAATTTTCTTTACAATAAGTAAGAGATAAAGTAAGTAATACTTTAGTGGTTTACCAATATGTCCACATATTTTTGGCATCCTTCCCGAAAATAATCTAGAATTAGTGACTAGCTTCTAACAAGAATGTGGCAGAAGTGACAGCATCCGACTTCTGAGACTAGGTCATAGATGACATTGCTGATGCCACGCTCTTCTCTCTTGTATTGTTTGCCCTGGGGAGAGTCAGCCATCTGCTATGTCATGAGGACACTCAAGCAGCCCGTGGAGAGGCTCACATGGAGATAAAGGGAGGCCTCCTGCCAAAATCCAGCCATGCGAGTGAGCCACCTCTGAAGTGGAACCTCCAGCCCAGTCAAGCCTTCAGATGACTGGCACTCACTTTCCTGACTGCAACCTCATGACAGACCCAAAGCCAGAATTGTCCAACTAATGTGTTCCCAAATGTTTTGACCCACAGAAACTGTGAGAATTAATCAATGCCTATTGTTTTAAAGTCGCTTAAGTTTTGGGGTAATTTGTTATACTGTGATGAACAGCTACATACAAATTTAAGTTTATTAAATTAGAAGTTGAAGGAGAGAAATAAAAGTCAAATTCTAGTACTCAGTAAATTCTAAAAGCTTATGATACTAGTTAGTTTTTACATCATAACATAATCGCTTCTTTTTTTTTTTCTGAACAAAATTGCTATGGAAAAACCCAACTCAAAGGTTAGTGGAAGAGAAATATAGTTTTCTTTCAAAAGGGAAAGTACAACTTTGCTGTAGGTCTTAGATAAAAATAGATTGTATAATCTGAACACCTCCCCACAAACTTTTTGTGAGTTTATATTATTTTCTCCTTTTAAAAGATGATTAAACTGCTAACTAAAGGGAATTTCAGAAGAGAACTGCCATAAAAAATTTTAACTTCTTATACAATGGATAGACTTATTTGCTATTTGTACAATATACATACTATGAAATACAATGGTTTGCATGATTTAGAATTGTGTAAGTTTTTTTGAAAATAACTGTGGAGGTATAAGTGGAAGCTTGACTCCAAAATCAGACTTTTCCTAACTCATCCTCTTTCAACTGAGAAAACTGCCTATCGGAACTGGGTGCATAGGGAAATATCAGACAGAATATGGACAACTGCCAGGACTTGTGGTTTTTTTTAAAGGACTCGGGCAATGACCATGGTTGGTGTCATAATAAAGCACATAGATTTTTCTTTTAAAAAACATTTGTAAAAGAGAATGGATTAAAGAAGTTCTTTGATCTCAGAAATGGCATATATCTATGTAGGTTGTTATTTGTTATATTTTCAATTGACTACCTTTCATACTTGGGATTCCCTCAAAGAAATAAAGTTCTCTGAAAAAGCTTTTGATACTTTATTAAAAAATCCATCGTCTGGGCGCGGTGGCTCATGTCTGTAATCCCAGCACTTTGGGAGGCTGAGGCGGGCAGATCACGAGGTCAGGAGATAGAGACCATCCTGGCCAACACGGTGAAACTCCATCTCTACTAAAAATATAAAAAATTAGCCGGGCGTGGTGGCTGGTGCCTGTAGCCCCAGCTACTCGGGAGGCTGAGGCAGGAGAATGGCATGAACCTGAGTGGCGGAGCTTGCAGTGAGCCGAGATGGCGCCACTGCACTCCAGCCTGGGTGACAGAGCGAGACTCCGTCTCAAAAAAAAAAAAAAAAAAAAAAAAAAAATCCATCATATGAAGAATATGAAATAAAAAGAATTGGTTGAAGTACCTGCATCTAAAAAAACACAAAGCAATGTCGCTTAACAATGGTGAACTTTCGGCTGGGCACGGTGGCTCACGCCTGTAATCTCAGCACTTTGGGAGGGTGAGAAAGGTGGATCACCTGAGGTCAGGATTCAAGACCAGCCTGGCCAAAATGGTGAAACCCTGTCTCTACAAAAATACAAAAATTAGCTGGAGTTGATGCTGGGTGCCAGTAATCCCAGCTACTTGGAAGGCTGAGGCAGGAGAATCAGTTGAACCCGGGAGGCGGAGGTTGCAGTGAGCCGAGATTGTGCCACTGCACTCCAGCCTGGGCAACAGAGTGAGACTCCATCTCAAAAAAAAAAAAAAAAAATTAGTGAACTTTGTACTTGATCATTATTTCTTTAGATACTTTCTTTAGATACTTTAAATAATGATTTTACATAGATATATGTGTATTTGTACATCTCATGGAAAATGTTAAAGGCAAGTCAGATATGAAAGAAAACTAGTTGTTCTAGAAAGAGTGGCAACACTCCAAAGCACAAATGAAAGAAGTCTTGTTGATGGGACTAAAAGAAGCACAGGCAATTAGGAAAAATGTTGAGAACTTAGATGTCAAGCTGGAAAAGAAAAAAAATAAGTTAATGAGATATGCCCATCCAACTGTTTTGAAACATGTTGCTCAGAAAAAGAGGTCAAATTTATTTGTGTCCTGATCAAAATTTATGACTGGATCCCCCCCAAATCAAACATGGTTTGTAAAAGCAATGTTGTGTAATCGTTAAGACTGTGACCTCTGGAGCCGCACTGCCAGGATTCGGACCTCAGCTATTGCCGTTATTGGTTAAGTCTCTGTGCCATTGTTTCCTCATCTATAAAACAGGAATATTAAGAATTGGATCTCCCAAGATTGTTGGAAAGATTAAATGAGATAAAATGTCTAAAAGTCTTAGACTAGTGCCTAAAGCATAAATATGCTATTATATGAATTACAGTAATGGTAATATTATTATTAATTTTAACAATACTACTACTGCTAATAATAAAAGAGACAAGATCACAAGAAACAAACTAGAATGACTTCACTGGAGGAACCCAGATCCAAAACCTCCTGAGTTGTCCTCTCACCAGTGCGACACATGAGACTATGTTGGATTAAATCAACTCTTAAAAGATTGAAGGAACTAAGCCATTCCAGGAGAAGGTAGTCCTGGCCATAGGCACCAGGTAGACCCTGATGCTGAGACTGAGGTGAAAACAGAATTAGAAAGGAAACAATACTGAGCTTCAATTTCTTTAAACTTAAATTTAAAATACGGACAGAAACTTTACTTTTGGACTTTAAGTTCTTTCTGGGATTTAATAATGGAAGTGAAAGGTTCATTTAAAAACTGGGCTGAGGATGTTATTTCATAACCAATCTCTGGTGAGTATTTTAAGACTAATGGCTGAGTACATTTTGAAATAGGAAATAGAAAACGATTTTTTGGCGTAGGTTGTATCATGTCTGTAGAATTAGATAATTTCTATCTCTTTCTGACCTATTTCAAAGATCACTGGGTCCAGTGCTAAACTCCCCAGTTCACTGAGTAAGGAAGACACAGGGGAACAGACATAAGCAGGCTCATGAAGGTGGGGCAGGCTGGCCCAGATGCTCAGCTGGTCTCCCCAAGAGAAATGCATGCCCAAACATAGGCTTGGCTATTTCACCCAATGGGATATGAAGAAATAAAATATTGGAGAGTGAGAACTTCCCTGTTTTTCTCCTGAATTTTTGCTTCTACTAATAGGTTTAATAAAACTTCTACAAAAATATCTTTCCCCACTTGAGGGAGAGTTGGAAGGGAAGGAACGCTTCCATATTTTCTCTCCAATCCATTCCTTTTTCAACCCTGCATTAGATTCTTAGGGCTGCCATAACAAAGTACCACAAACTGGGTGCCTTATTATTTCATAATTATTATTTCATAGTTCTTGAGGCTAGTATTCTGTAATCAAGGTGTTGGTAGGGCCATGCCTTCTTCTGAAGGCTCTAGGAAAGTATCCTTCATTGCCTCTTCCTAGCTTCTGGTGGGTGCTGGCAGTTGGCATTCATTCCTGGCTTTGCAGCTGCATCATACCAATCTCTGCCTCTGTCTTCACATGGTCTTTTGCCCACCTGTGTATTTCTGTGTCCTCATGTATCTCTTCTTATAAGGACACAAGTCATTGCACCAGGGTACACACTAATCCAGTATGATCTCATCTTACGTTGTTTGTTTGTTTGTTTGTTTGTTTGTTTGTTTGTTTTTTGAGATGGAGTCTTGCTCTGTTGCCAGGCTGGAGTGCAGTGGCACGATCTCAGCTCATTGCAACCTCTGCCTCCTGGGTTCAAGTGATCCTCCTGCCTCAGCTTCCTGAGTAGCTGGGACTACAGGTGCATGCCACCACACCCAGCTGATTTTTTGTATTTTTAGTAGCGATGGGCTTTCACCATGTTGGCCAGGATGGTCTCGATCTCTTGACCTGTGAACCACCCACCTCAGCCTCCCAAAGTGCAAGGATTGCAGGTGTGAGCCACTGTGCTAGGCCAATCTCATCTTACATTGATTACATCTGCAACGACCTTATTTCCAAAGAAGATCACATCCGTAGGTACTCGGGTTTAGTACTTAAACATTTTTTGGTGGGGCGCAATTCAACCTATAATACTGTCTCATAGAAGAGATGGTAATTCTGGTAACTTAGAACTTGACGTTCATTGATACATATTGATTGTTGGGTAGGCTCTTTATGTTTTATGGTTCAAGCTGGAGGATATGCCATGCTTAGTTTACTTTTTGCATCCAGGCACAAGTGGCTCCATTGTGTTTGGTGTGGCTGAGTGGTATTTATACCTGGCAGGCCTACCCACATAGAAGAGAGAACCACTGTTCTCTGACTCAGATACAACTTCCTGCAACTGGGTGATCAACTCATATTGGGCCCAGGCTACGGAATCAGCTGCCTTCAGTTCAGAGGAAAGGGACTAGGAAGTCTCACTTCTGCTTCAGATCTAAACCGCATTCTCCAATGCAGTTTACTAGAAACATCAAATTTGGAGGGGTGAAGCCTGCTGGTCTGGTTTAATCAGGTAGTGCTTCGTTTCCTATTTAGGTTGTACTCCTGCATATGTTCCAGTACTGCATACCTATAACTCACTAAAAGGAAGAACTTATGGAAGAAGTGGCATTTGAGCAGAGATCTGGACACAGTGAATTAGCCAGCCATGGTAAAGTGTTGAGGGAGAAAATTCCAGACAGGAAACAGCAAGGGAAAATGATGAGAGGTGGTAACAGAGAGAATCTATGTAAAGGTCAGAGTTACCTGAGAAGAGTGAACAAAGTGAAGTGGGTTTAAAATGAGGTCATAGAGCGACCCAGGGTATAGAGTATGTAAGGCCTTGTAAGACGTGGCAAAATCTTTGTACTTCATTCTAAGTGTGATGGGAAGCTCTAGACAGATTTTGAGCAAAGGGGTGACATTCCATGATTGAGGTTTCGAAGGGTCATCCTGGTGTGGTGTGGAGGAGAGAACATAGAGACAGACGGAGAGGTAATGGTGAGGAAAAGTCAGATTCAGAAGGCGAAAATGTCAGGCTGCTGCTGTTTGGATGTAGTGTGACAGATGAACACTGTTTGATTCCAAACAGTGGACAGATCATTAAGTAAAAATTCTTGTTAATTATACAGGTTGAATAGCACAAAGTTATGTCTCCCTGGAACTTCAGAATATGACCTTATTTGGAAATAGGACCTTTGTAGATGCAATCAAGTTACACTGAAGTCATACTCAATTAGGGTGGTCTCTAATTCAATGACTGGTGTACTTGTAAGAAGAGGGAAACGTGAACACACATGCACAGTCAAAAGAACATTGTATATAGATGGAGGCAGGAATTGGAGTGATGCAGCTGCAAGCCAAGAAATGCTAAGTGTTGAAAGAAAAACTTTAGACAAATTAAATGTAATACAGTTTGTTTGGGCAAATAATGATTTGTGAATTGGGCAGCCCTACCCCTTCAATCAGAACAAGCTCAGAGACAATCTAGCACCACACTACCATGTGGTTGGAGATGATTTATGGAAAGAAAAAGGAAACTGACCTACAGAAATTGGAAGTGAGGTACAGAAACAGCTGGATTGGCTATAGCTTGGCATTTCTTTTATTTAAACAGGGTTTGAACAGTTGGCTACCAATGATGTGCTAAATCTCTGTGACTGTTGCAAGAGTAAGTTACACTCTGTTTACACATACAGTTAGCTACTGTTCACTATGTATGGAGAAACCTTTAGGCTGAACTTGAAGTCACCTAATGAGTTCTTCCTGCTTGCTACACTGCTATACAGACAAAAATCAATTCACTGAGACCATGGCATTGCAATAAAGACAGAGTTTAATTGACACAAGCCCAGGCATATGGGAGAACTGGAGTTATCATTCAAACCAGTCTAAGAACTCAGAGGCTAGGGTTTTTTGGGTTTTGTTTTGTTTTGTTGTTGTTGTTGTTTTTGAGACGGAGTTTCGCTCTGTCACCCAGGCTGGAGTGCAGTGGCGCGATCTTGGCTCGCCGCAAGCTTCGCCTCCCGGGTTCACGCCATTCTCCTGCCTCAGCCTCCGGAGTAGCTGGGACTACAGGCGCCTGCCACTGCGCCCGGCTAATTTTTTGTATTTTTAGTAGAGACGGGGTTTCACCGTGTTGGCCAGGATGGTCTATTTTCTGACCTCATGATCCCCCCGTCTCGGCCTCCCAAAGTGCTGGGATTACAGGCGTGAGCCACCGCACCTGGCCCATGTCAGACTTCTTTTACTGCCATAATCTTTGCAAAGTGCTTTCAAACTTAAAATATGTAAAGAGGCAGCTTTAGGCTAAATTTAAGGCAAGGATTGCCGGTAAACACTAGATGCAGAAAGAAGCAAAAGAGGATCTTGTCCTAGTACCTTTAGAGAGAGCATGTCCCGGCAGACACATTGATTAGAGGTTTCTAGCCTCCAGCCTGGCCAGTGTGGCGAAACCCCATCTCTACTAAAAATACAAAAATGAGCCGGGCATGGTGGTGTGCGCCCCAAGTCCCAGCTACTCGGGAGGCTGAGGCAGGATAATTGCTTGAATATGGGAGGTGGAAGTTGCAGTGAGCCGAGATTACCCTACTGCACTCCAGCCTGGGCAACAGAGTGAGACTCTGTCTAAAACAAACAAGCAACAACAACAAACACCTAACACGCTAATTAAGATGAATATTGATATTTTGTTTTAGTTTGCTTTTCTTGAGTGCCAGTGACTTTAAGTCCTTAAGTCCTCTGAGCAGTAGCTCTTCTTTTTAGTTTTCTGTTCACACCCTTAGCCTTTTCACCATTGTTGTCTTTGTGTTTCCTCATTGATATGTATGAGACCTTTTCTACAAAAGGTTTAACTCAAGGCTACATTTCCTACAGTGTAGTAAGGTAAACTATGTGTGGAAGTCTTTTGCAAACATTTCAGATTTTGTTTTTTATTTAAGCACAGATTAAAAAAAAAAAAAAAGATATGGACATGTTTTAAAGGAATTTGAAAGAAAGTTTCTCCAAAACTAGAATTGCTCATTTCACTTGCATGGTATTATAATATTGGAATGTATAATTGCAAAAATACTGCTTTCGGTAAAACTAAAAAAAAAGAGATTCCTGTGGAATATATATCTTTTCATACGCTATGCTTGCATATGAATTTTATCTCTTCAAAGAAAAAGCCATGCTTTTCTAGTGCTTCTATTCTATATGTATGGAGGAGGCAGAAGAGGAGACTTCAAAATTAGTGACTTTGCATAAGCACTGACTTTAAACTGAGATAATTTTTGGAATGAACTCTGAATTTAATAAAAATAAATACATAGTTTAAAATGTATAGTACATGGTATGCACTTTGAAGCTATGTACTTTCTTCAAAAAGTTGATGTTTAATGTTTTAAGTATAGAAATCATGTTTATAGTTTTTCTGATTACTTGCATTAAGCTAGAACTGATTCCAACTACTTATTCATACATCAAACTAAACTTTTAAAAACATATGTTTGTAAACATCATTGGGCTTTGTCTATGTGTATACATTGTCTTCCCAAATACAAAACCCAAAGTCATGGGCCATGCTTACCTACTTCATTTGTATAGAAGACTCAATTTTTGGATGGATTGTCTTATAAAGAGTTATTTGTAAATTGTTCAAAAATCTGAGATGAATTAGCCATGACTTAAAGATAAGGCAAAAATGTCACTGAATGTTCTTTCACTGTCATACTAATCAGCCTGCATGAGAGCATTTAGAGGTTGCAACTTTCGTTGAATTTACTTTTTTTTTGAGTTGGAGAGTTGGAGTCTCATTGTGTTGCCCAGGCTGGAGTGCAGTGGTGTGAGCTCAGCTCACTGCAGCTTCCACCTCCTGTGTTCAAGGGATTCTCATGCCACAGCCTCACAAGTAGTTGGGACAACAGGTGCGTGCCGCCAAGCCTGGCTCATTTTTTGTATTTTTTTTTTGTAGAGATAGGGTTTCACCATGTTGGCCAGGGTAGTCTTGAACACCTGACCTCAAGTGATCCCCCTGCCTCAGCCTTCCAAAGTTCTGGGATCACAGGCATGAGCCACTGTGCCTGGCTAGATTTACTCTTTACTGTTAACAGGCGCTCAGACTGCAAAGTTAGACGTTGCTTTCTCAAAGACTGTTGGGTTGTAAATTATTTTTTTCTCGTAGAGAAACAAATATTATCTTTCCAGTAGAAGAGATAAAGCCCAAAAGTTATGGTTTTATTGCCCTGACAGGTATTAATCAGTATTTTAAAAATCTGATTTAGCAACCTTTTTTCAGCATTCTTTCTTCATTGACTTTTATATACTAGTCTCTCCTTTCTTCTTTTGAACCAACTTTACCATTCTTCTGGTTCCCTCATTAAGCAGGTAAATATCTTTGATGTATGCTCACTAACATTTGTATGAGGGTCTTGTTTTTAACTTTGGAAATACATACTTTCACAAAATGAGAACCTAGAAATAATAGATACTGTGGTTAAGCCCCAACCATGTCTGCCCCCAAGTGAATTTCCTCCCCAGATGAACCTGGTATAATACACAATGACATTTTAAAAAATTAGACAGTTACAATGACAGTAATTTAAAAAAATGTATTGAGAATTTTATTTTAATCATCTTTTTTTTTCTTTTTTTCTTTCTGGGGACAGGGTCTTGCTCTGTCACCAGGCTGGAATGCGGTGGCACGATCGTGGCTCACTGCAGCCTTGACTTTGGGCTCAAGTGATCCTCCCACCTCAGCCTCCTAAGTAGCTGGGACTACAGGTGTGTGACACCATGCTTGGCTTGCTTATTTATTTACTATTTTCTGATAGAGATGGGGTCTCCCTATGTTGCCCAAGCTGATCTCAAACTCCTGGCACCTCCCACCTCCACCTCCCAAAATGCTGGATTACAGGTGTGAACCACTGAAACCACCTTTGAAAAATTGTGACTGAGACAGTGAAAGAGATCTATCTTAATTGACTCCATCTTGCTTCTAACCTCCAAGCTGTCCTTGTTCATTCCTGGGTGTACACTGAACTAACTTTAAGAGAAACTTATAGTTTAAAACAAAGAAGGTAACAGCACTTTCCCAAAGCAGACCTTCTTGCCTGGGGATTAGATTGCCTTTGTAGGGCTAACATTAGCCACAAGATTAGAAATTATGATTTAGGAGTCATGCAGCTGGAGCAAGAATCTGACCCTCCCTTAACTGCTACTAAGATCAATCCTTGAGAAATTTTGCAGTCCCTGCACTTGATGGATCAGCTGGCACTACCCAGACTGATTAACTGGATCATCTGAACTTGTGGGCCCTATTCAGGAACTGACTCAATACAAGAAGACAGCTTCCACTCCCTATTATTTCATCCCTGACCAATCAGCATTCCTGGCTCACTGGCTTTCTCCCACCCACCAAATTGTCCTTAAAAACTCTGCTCCCCGAATGCTCAGAAAGACTGATTTGGGTAATAATAAAACTCTGGCCTCCCACACAGCCAGCTCTGTGTGAATTACTTTTTCTCTATTGCAATTCCCCTGTCTTCATGAATTGGCTCTAAGCAGTGGGCAAGGTGAATCCCTTGGGTATTTACACCACCCTGCCCAGATTAATGAACTTTCTGATGACAGGTTTGATTAGAGGATGAGAAGAAAGTAGTGCCAACTGGAACATGACAAGGTTCATAAATTTGGAAAGGAGAACTTTATTTGTCATAACGGGCTGCAGTCTCTGCAGGGTGGCCATTTTGAAAGTCTGGGAAGAGTAGCCTCTGGCCAGAAGCCAGAAACTGCACTTCACAGGAGGAGCAAAAAGGATAGGAATTTGTGCTGAGCATGGTAGCTGAATAGCCATATTTATGAAACTCTAGGAGGATCCATTAATATTTATGATAGGCAAAACATGCACATGTCCAACTGAGCTTCATCCAGTCATGAGTAGCATGCACAAAAAATGGCAGCATTAGCATGATCTATGGGTGGAAATTTTGGGCCTCTGATATCAAAAGGTGAAGCACAGAACACAAAGAGTCTCACTGTGCAGCCTCCATAGACTGGCTAGAGCCACTCTGTGGTCAGTGGTCTCCTATCGCTAGTGAAGGCTGGTGGATTGTTTTGTTGAAACCTCAAAAGCGAAAGGCAGCATCAGGTGGTTGGTTGAAAACAGCTATGCAGGACGGGTGCGGTGGCTCAGGCCTGTAATCCCGGCACTTTGGGAGGCTGAGAAGGGTGGATCACAAGGTCAGGAGATCGAGACCATCCTGGCTAACATGGTGAAACCCCGTCTCTATTAAAAATACAAAAAAATTAACCAGGCGTGGTGGCGGCCGCCTGTAGTCCCAGCTTCTCAGGAGGCTGAGGCAGGAGAATGGCGAGAACCCGGGAGGTGGAGCTTGCAGTGAGCCGAGATCGTGCCACTGCACTCCAGCCTGGGTGACAGAGCGAGACTCCATCTCAAAAAAAACACAAAAAAACAAAGAAAACTGCCATGCAGTGAGTCTTTTGAGAGAACTGGTTTCTGCTTAGCCCTATGGAAGATAGCCTAACGGCAGTCAGCAAGGAAAAGGAGCTGTTCTACCATCCTTTGCATCATGGCCAGGAATGCACTTTGAAGGTTTCTCCAGTGTCCCCTTAGCCAAGAGGGAGTCTGTTCAGTCAGTGGGTGTGTGGTGGGGAAGGAGATTAGGATTTTATTTTTATTTCTCAGTAGGTAGTGGGAGACATTTACAGTCATCTATTCTGATAAAACATTTTAAACATGCTCAATACTTTTAGACATTTGATCCCATTGGTTCTTTATTGTTCACTCTTATCTCAGAGCTTCCGGTGTTTGTTCTTTGATGTGGGTGTATTTTCACATCAATTTAAAAAGTTATATTTTTTTCAGTCACAGGCAGGGTTACTGGGTATAAATATTAACACAGCATTATGAGGCAGGTACTCTTATTAACACATCTGCTTTACAAATGAGGAAACTGAGGTATGATAAGCTAAGTAACTTACAGCCATCAAACTAGTAATTAAGAAGCAGAAATATCCACTTAGGCAGGTTAAGGCCAGAATCCACCTGTTTATCCTCACACAAGCCGACCTGACTCTCAATGCTGGCTTCGGAAATGGAACTCAATTATCCCAGGTCATCAGGAGGGAAAATTGAGGTCCAGGAGGCTTCAGGCAATTTGCTCAAGGTTAACTAGTTCATTAGTAGTGACTGGGATTATTTTGTTTCACAATAAAAAAAGAGAAGCAAATGAGGAAGGCTAGGATACCAAAAAGGAATGAGATCGTTTTGTGATAACTGAACAAAAGCTGGAAGTGACTAAATTCAAGAGAGAGGAAATTATTAATCTAAGTGAGTTTACATGTTTAAAAGTTGTCTCAGGTAGAATTGACTGAAATGTGCATCAATAAAGGTAGAAGAAACTAGGTGCAGTGGCTCACGCCTGTAATCCTAGCACTTTGGGAGGTTGAGATGGGAGAATCACTTGGGCCTAGAAGTTCAAGACGAGCCTGGGAAACAGGGACACCTTGTTTCTACAAAAAAATAAAAACAATTAGCCAGGTGAGGCGGTGTGCACCTGTAGTCCCAGCTACTTGAGAGGCTGAGCTGGGAGGATTGCTTGAGCTTGGAAGGTCAAGGCTGCAGTGAACAATGATTGCACTAATGCACTCCAGCCTGGAAGACAGAACAAGACCCTGTCTCCAAAATAAAATAAAATAAAATAAAATAAAATAAAATAAAATAAAATAAAATAAAATAAATAAAATAAAATAAAATAAAATAAAAATGAAGGTAGAAGAAAAGGTTGAATACAGAGATAAGGCAGAGGGGAAAAAACAACATTGTGAAAGCGCCTTTTTGTAAGGTGTTCTCTGGGGTAAGGGATATTGTGTGGTGGTGCTATTCCAGCACAGCGGTATTGTGTAGAAACCCTACAGAGCAAAGACTAGGGGAAGGTCAGCAGTGCATAAGATGTTCAGAAAGCCAGGCTTCAGGTCTTGAATGCATCTTCACAGTCATCTGTCTTTTCACAATTATATTGCTATAGTGAAGCACATTTTCATGAATGCTATTGCTGATGATAAAACTCTAACTTATATAAAATAGGTCATTTTCAAACTACTTATTGCACAAAACATTTTACTTTATAAGCTTTCAGTAGGCCTTTATTAGAGTCCACGGTCCACCAAGCCCATAATTGCAGATTGGTACCAAGAAAAGTGCAGAGATTTCCAACTCAAGAAAATGAGTTTAGTGCATGACAATTAACAATTTGTTTACATTTATTTTTTCCTGGTTGGTGTCTTAAAATAAATGAGTTCATTGAATGTCTTTATTCTTAGGAAAGGCATGCTGAAGTATTTAGGAGTGAGTTGTTATTGTAATATTTTCAACTTATTTCCGAAGGTAAATATATATATATATGCATGTATGTGTATCTATGTGTGTATGTGTATGTATAGAGAGAGTCAGAGAGAGAGAGAGAGAGAGACTGTAAATGTGGTAAAATATCAATTCCTGAATCTAGGTGAAGGATATACAGATATTCATTGTACTACTTTCAATGTTTTTGTAAGCTTGAATTTTTAATACAAATGGAAAAAGATAAAACAGTGTTATAAACCAAAAATAAATTTCTAAGCCCCACAACCAACTGATGGAACCCCAATGCCATTTGGCCAATTGCATTCCAAAGTAAACCTGAAAATCTAGTTCAGGCCATGATGGGAAGGGGGGAGGATGAGACATGCCTCATTATACCCCCCTCTCTTTGGAATCCAGGCACAACTGACCAGCATTAACATTAAAACAGAGATCGTAAAACTGACAAGGCAGACTTTTTGTAGCAATAAGACATCAAGTATAGCATCACATGACAGATAGCAGGCCCAAAAAGAAATCAAAGTATTTTACCCCGAAATATATTTCTTGGACATAACTGGAAATGGTTTTGCAGAGCTGTCTTTTGTGAGGAAAGTCTTCATTCTGTAGAGAATCTCCCTTCCTCTCCAGGTCTTTCCTTTCATCCAGGAGAGACTCAACTAAGAGTCTGGCATCTTTTTAGGCCTGATAGGAGCTCTCAAGTCTGCTACATGGAGGCTTCACTGCATGATAAAACCTTGGTTTCCACAACCCCTTATCTTAACCCAGGCATTTATTTCTATTCATCCCAGGCCTTCAGATAATAACTCTTTCAACCAACCCACTGCCAATCAGAAAATCTTTGAATCCACCTATGACCTGGAAGTCCCCCACACCATCTTCCAATTGTCCTGCCTTTCTGGACCAAACCAATGTACATTTTAGATGTCTCTCTAAAATGTATAAAACCAAGCTGTAGCCTAACTACCTTGGGCACACGTTCTCAGGATCTCCTGGGGCTGTGTCATGGGCCACCGGTCACTGACATTTGGCTCAAAATAAATCTCATCCAATATTTTACAGAGTTTGACTCTTTTCATTTACAGTATAATGAGTAGAAAAGATTCTTTCAGATTCTAGATTATGTTTTATATGAAGAATTGTAGTCTTGAGTGCTATTATTTTAAGCCAATGATTATTCCATAATTTTGTCTTATTATTTTAAAATTGTTTTATAATTTTGATAATAGCTATTATTTATTTAATACTTACATATTAGGAGTTTTACATATATTATCACTAATCCTCACAAGAGTTCTGAAAGGTACATATTATTGTCTCAATTTTTCCGATAAGAAAATATATTTATTTGCCCTTGGTCACTTGCAACAATAAACGTTAGTGCCATGATTTGTGCCTAAGTGTGTTGGAATACAAACTCTGAGCTCTTCTCATTACATCACCTGCTCCTCATGCTAAGAAACTTCATTTGTAAGTTGGTGGGTAGGTGGTCCTTTGGAGGAGAGCCCTTTAGGCCAATTAAATTCTATTAAAACTTATTATTTTATGCCAAATGAGCAGGAAAACTAGTTCTGCTGCTTTTAGCTGTATCTCAAAGTCTTAACAACAAAGTTATCCACATCTGAAGACCTCTCCAAAACCTTCTCATGAAGGTTCCTTGCCTTATTTAATTGGATTAATTATCATAAGCAAGAGGCAATATACCAACTGCATGTTTAATAGTACTATTTCAACATATATTGACATTTGGTTGTTTCTTCAAGTTCCTAAAATTTTCTACTTTCAAACATGCATATTGTTATCGTTAAGTGGCACTTTCTTCCCGTAAGGCAAAGCATTAATCATTCATTTAACAAATATTTATTGAGCACTTAATAAGTGCTTATCACACCATGTTTGCATTTTATGGAAAATTCTGTTGCAATCTTAACTATATTTTGTTCCCGTTAAAGATAGTAACATTACATAATTTTCTTCCCCTTCATGATTTTAAAGTTTTCTGGCATAGGATAGTTATCTGGTGGACTATTTTTTAACATATTTACTCATAAGCTCCAAATTAAACAAGAATATTTAAGTCCACAGTTCAAGAAAATTCACAAAGTTTTTCAGAGTTATTGATAAAGCCCCAGGATATTTTAAAGTAAAGGATCCTGTAATCCCAACATTTTGGGAGGCCGAGGAGAGTGTATCACTTGAGCCCAGGAATTCAAGACCGGCCTGGGCAACACGGCGAAACCCTGTCTTTACAAAAATCAGCTGGAGCTGGTGGCATTCACCTGTAATACCAGCTACTCGAGAGGCTGAGGTGGAAGGATCACTTGAGCCAGGAGAGGCCAAAGCTGCAGTGGTCTGTGTTTGTGCCACTGCACACCAGCCTGGGTGACAGAATGAGACCCTGTCTCAAAAAGTAATAAACAAACAAACAAGCAAATAAGTAAAGGATCTTCTCTACTTTGGGATGATTTCAGTAGAAAGGACAGATGAGAGATGATTCCTTGGAATCACCTCTAACATTGTGTGCTTAGATATATGACGAGTAATAGTAAGTGTAGGCATTCTTGTTTTATTTTTACATTATTGGAAAAAAAGTGTATTTGCTTGAAATTTTGCTCATTAAGCTTGGCTATATGACTGCCATCAAGGTAAAGAAGCTTATCTGTAATGGATAGTTTTCTCAAGCTCTGTTTGATGAAGTGAGATGCTGTCAAGATTCTCTTTACCATCAGCCCCAGGGATTTTTGATCTCATTTATCTGCAGATCTTTCTCCCTTTAAACGCAAAGTTAGAGTTCATTATTGAATGTGCCTCAACTTGTGTTTACATTTACTTAAGTTTATTTATTTTTTCTTCTTTAGAGCTTGAATTGTAAACTCTGCTTTAGAAGTAGTACAAATCTTCTTCACTCCCCCCATTTCATCCATCCCAGGAACATTCAGAGAAAATTCTTAGAGGTGAATCTGTAAAGGGGAATTAAAGGCAAGCATTGATTCCAGGAAAGATGGAGCAACAACAGCTTTTGCTTCTGGGGCTACGGTGACTTTGCCAACAGTAAGAAGAGTCTCAGAAATTGAGAAAAAAATAAGAAATAGGTTATTTATCTTGAGGCACATCGTTGACCACATTTCCAGGCTCTTCCTTCATTTTTAGTTATGAAGCTTACCCTTTTCAATGACCTAGTGGCCTAAATCTCAAGGCAGCCTTAATTAAGGATACAATTTTCAGCTGAGAAACCAAGTTACATCAAGATATTAAGTTTTTTTTCATAGATGTTAGTGTTTTAAAAAAATAGTTATGTTGAGAAGGCAAAGGATCACTTATAGGTGATTTTAAAAATCAAAAGGATCCTTTGATATGCTTCTAGATAAAACGTGTTGGCAATTTTCTACTTGTTAATTGATGTACTATTGAGGTCATCACTAATCATTAAAAATATATGGATGGGTCACTTCTGATCAGATATTGTAGAATTCGTTGGTATCTAGGTCGTACAATTTTAGAAAGTTCAGGAAAATGTCCCTGGCTCTCATTATCTCCCACATCCGACAGCAGTGATGTAGACATTTGATTCTTTGATTTGGGACTTTTCCTTTCCAGGAATGATCAGTAGAAATCCAAACACTGTGGATGTGGTAAGGCATATACAGTTACTACTCTTTTCACCTTAGAATAAGTTACTTCATCTGCTATCTGGAGAATGAATGGAACAAGACTGAAAGGGATTATATATTAATCATCACTTATCAGCCAGAGTGCCATATGAGGCCTCTAAATAGAGCTGGGATAGATGGTTGGATAGAGACATAAAAGCCTAATCTCAGCTTTGCTATTATCAACAGGGCATCCTTGTGAAAGTCACCTCCCTTCCCTGGGTTTCAATTTCCTAATTTTAAAAAAGGGTATTAGATTAGAATGATCTCTCAATTACTGCACAGTAATGTGAACCCCAAAGATCTGAAACAGGTCTCAGTTAATTTAGGAATTTTATTTTGCCAAGGTTGAGGACACACACCTGTGACACAGCCTCAGGAAGTCCTGACAACATGTGCCCAAGATGGTCAGAACACAGCTCGGTTTTGTACATTTTAGGGAGACATGAGACATCAATCAACATATGTAAAATGAACATTAATTTGGTCCAGAAAGGTGGGACAACTTGAAGCAAAGGTGGGACAACTTGAAGCAAAGGTGGGACAACTCAAAGCGGGGACAGGCTTCAGGGCTCAGGTTGGTGAGAGACAAATGGTTTAATTCTTTTGAGTTTCTGATTAGCCTTTCCAAAGGAGGCAATCAGATATGCATTTATCTCAGTGAGCAGAAGGATGACTTTGAATAGAATGGGAAGCAGGTTGACCCTAAGCAGTTCCCAGCTTGAATTTTCCCTATAGCTTAGGGCTTTTGGGGGCCCAAGATATTTTCCTTTCACATTTCCCCCCTTTTCTTTCTAAAAATCTTTTGGAGAAAGCATTTTAGAAGAAAATGAGCCTCTGGTTCCAAGTTTTGTCTGATCTCTCATGGCTAGGATGGTTTATTCCTAGACAGGTAGGTGCTGAGTTATTAGGAAAGGTCATTTTTAGAAGGTTGTGAAGTCTCATATTCTATGAAGAGAAAATACAGAGAGGAAGGGAGAAAAACAACAACAAACAAAAGAACAATCCTGGAAAATTGATATAGGCCACATTACTCTAAAGTCCATACATTAGTAGGTAGGTATGAAAGTTGTTTATGTATGTAAATAGGTTGCTGTTATTTTCTTCTGAAGTTTAAATTGTCTAGCTTCAGTTCACAGGGTTTTACAGAAGCACAGCTTAGTTTTCAGTGACTGCAAATTAGGAAAAATGGGGGAAAGAAGCAGGGGAAAAAACGAAAAATGCTATATTGAAGAGTTGTAGCCCAGAAAAATTAGAATTAGGTCCAAATGGTAGAAAATAATGAAAATGGAAAAACATTAGGCAAGATTAGAATCTAACAACAGGTGTACTATAGTTTTTGAAACATAATTTTTCTGTCTCCAGTTTCCCATTTTTACTAAAGACAAATCATGGTAAGACTGGTTTGTTTTATTATACTGGGTCTAATTATTTGTATACAGTGCAGCAAGAATAATTATTTTTTTACATAGGCTTTTATTTTATTTATTTATTTATTTGAGATGGAGTCTCACTCTGTCACCGAGGCTGGAGTGCAGAGAAGTGATCCTGGCTCACAGCAACCTCCGCCTCCCGGGTTCAAATTATTCTTATGCCTCAGCCTCCTGAGTAGCTGGGATTACAGTTGCCTACCACCACACCTGGCTACTTTTTGTATTTTTGGTAGAGGCAGAGTTTCACTATGTTGGCCAGGCTGGTCTCAAACTCCTGACCTCAAGTAATCCGCCTGTCTCGGCTTCCTAAAATGCTGGGATTACAGGTGTAAGCCACTGTAGCTGGCCTTACATAGGCTTTTAAATTCGATTTGATGGAACTGTGTTCCACAGAAAGAGTCCCAGATAAGACTTTCTAAAGCTGAGCCAGGCCGTGGATTTGTGCCATTAAATACCTATGAGTTCAACAATCCTCTCCTCCTGAGGTTCCAAGATAAACTTAGGGCTCCTGGCTCCTGTTAGAAAGTGACATTCCTTACTTGCCACAAGTCAGAAAACATGTACAGGAGCTATGTAGACAAAGGTATGAGGCCAGTTTTTCCAAGGGTCTTTTATTCGCTCCATAAATCAAGTTTCATTTCTTAAAGGAAAACACACCATTTCAGTAAAAGCCTTGGTAAAATAACCAGTTTCTCGAATTGTGTCCTGTTATAAATGAAAGAGATTCTTATTACACTTATGCAAATAACTATATTGTCATAAGTTAAGAATACTCACAAATAGTTTCCAAATTTTGGAGAAATCAGGTAGAGAGAAACAAATATGCTCCAAATTTTGTTCACAGGAGTATACCTTACTCAATTATTAAAAGCTGTAAACAGCTTAAAAGTTTTCTTGACTCTGGAAAACAAAATAAAGAATCAACAATATTTTAACCAAAAAGTTAAAAAGATTACTTTAGTCTTCTATTAGTTCAGTTCATGCAGTTTACTCCTGTTCCCCTTGATATTCATGAATATTTCAGCTCTCCATGAGAGTATTGAAAGTTTTTTCCTCTATTGTAATGTCACAATCTCCAAAGTTATCAGAAACCTGCTTTTAAGGACACCTGTTAGAGTTCTATAGCTGATTATAAAACCACATTCTAAGGAGGAGCAAAACAAGACAATAATTGTCCATGGATGACAAAAAGTTTTATGGCAGTCATAGTCAAAAACACAATTGACGAGGAAATTTGTTACCTCTGTGGCACACAATAATTTAACATAACAATTATAATTATTACTGGTACTGTACACTATTATAATTATTACTGATAATGTACACTTAGTCACATCAGAAACGTAGAAGTTTCCCATGATTTTGGAACACATAGCAGTAACATATTTGTACAAATACAGCCTAAAGAAAAACAAATGTCATTTCATATTTGACAATGTTTCCTGTATAATTTGTATACAAAATAAGCCAAATTATATCATTTTTGGACTTTAGGGAAACTAATGTCTTAAAGGATCAGTTAGGTCAGAAAAAGACATAAGTTATAATTTGATTTTGGAAAGCTTGTCAAATATCAAAGGTTTAAAACACTTGATGTCACAGGTAATTGTACAATAAATCATTCATTTGACCAAAGTGATAACTCAAGAATTTCAAAAAAAAGGTAAAAACCTTCATTCTTTGAGAGAGGAGACTGAATTTTCCAAACAATAAGCCCTAATAAAAACAACATGAAGCCAATTAGATTTATTTTCCCAAATTTTATAAACAATCTGGAAAATTTTAATCTTAACAATAAGATATAACTTTGATAAGCCTTTCATAACTTTTATTTAGGAGGTGGTAAATGCTTCAAGAAAACCTTGTTAATCTGAAATGGGCCTATATGCTGGTATTGCATCAGTGTGCCTTTGACATTAATTATTTGTTTATAGAGAAACTGAACTTACTTTATCTCTCAATATCAGCCCTTCCAATGTCACACTCCCACCTCTTCCTCAATAGTCTCTGGGACTTGAGGACTTGAATAGCTTTAATGTCTGTCTGTGTTTCACGAATGCAGTTTATTTTGATTGGTATCTTCTACCAGACCTGAAGATGGGGCTTTAATTACCATCAGTGTTTAAAATTTAGCAGGACTTTGTATTCTTTTTAGACACAGGAGTCGAAGCCCTGTAACTCAATTTCACAAGTACTTTAAAAGTGCATACAGAGAGATACATGGATGTAATAACCTTAACTAAAAAAAAAAGATTAATTTCAGTTTTTTTCCTAAGAAAACCAAACCATATTAATAATAATATGACAACTTGATTATTTAAAACTTTGGGGTTTCTAAAAACTAAATCCTCTTACTGTAACTTACACAGACCATTCATGCCATGCTTCAACTGTATGGTTTGTTCTGAACATCCCTCTTTCTTAAATAAGCAATCATTTTACTCTAGGACTAAATTTACCATACAGGAGATTCTTTTGTATATGAAATTATTTCTCGTTAAGCTTTCTTAGCAAGAAAAACCTATTTATTTTTATAACTTTCTTTACATCTCTTTTATTTCCTGGTTCCTTTTACCTTGTGTTTTTTGAGACGGAGTCTTGCTTTGTCGCCCAGGCTGGAGTGCAGTGGCATGATCTCAGCTCACTGCAAGTGCCGCCTCCCAGGTTCAGGCCATTCTCCTGCCTCAGCCTCCCAGGTAGCTGGGACTACAGGCGCCTGCCACCACGCCTGGCTAAATTTTTTTGTATTTTTAGTAGAGACAGGGTTTCACCGTGTTAGCCAGGATGGTCTCGATCTCCTGAACTCGTGATCCGCCTGCCTCGGCCTCCCAAAGTGCTGGCATTACAGGCGTGAGCCACCGCACCCAGCCACTTTTACCTTGTTTTATACATGACCTTTAAATAAGCTTTGAATTACACAAAAATTGCTCAATTTTTTTTACAGGACACACCTTTTTTTTTGAAAGAATGTTTTCCTACAAATATATTTTTATTGGAAAATACCCAAATAATAACATATCTATTATTTAACTTAATATAACTTTAGATTCTAAATTTTAACAAGTTTGTGTACAAATATTTATCCTATTACATTTACCTAATTATTTTATTTAAATGTTTACCTAGAGTGTTTATGAAAACTGTGATAATTATCATTTAAGTTATGGATCTGTCATTGCAAAATTATAACTGAGACAGTGAAGAAAATTTGACTTAGCTGACTCCATCTTGCTTTTAACCTTCAAGCTATCCTTGTCCATTCCTTGGTGTAGACTGAACTAACTTTGGGAGGAATTTATAGTTTAGCTTTAAAAACAGACAATAACAAACTTTACTGCCTGTGGACTAGACCGCCTAAAGCCACAAGATTAGAAGTTATGATAATCTTATTAAATTCAAGATGTAGCTATTTTTAATAAACCAATATTAATGTCTTATTTAATTAAAGATTACACAAGCAAAGATCATTCTGTTTTGGCCTGGATTTATAGTTTTGTAACCTCTATGCCAAATTTTGACACCTTGGAGTACTTGTCAGGGATAAGTATAAAATTGCTTGACTAATAAATGCTAACAAAAATGTATACTGTCAAATTCTTATGACATTTCTAATATTATTTTACCAATAATTTTAAAGCCAGCTTATTTATTAAAGATTTTACTTAAGTAATGTGAAGTTGAAAAAGCATTTTACTAGTCTTTTTTTTAGTATCTGATTTTAATGCCTTTTTTGTTAAGCCGATTAATTAGAGCTCTTTTATATATTTTTAGTAGTGAAACATTGTATACACAACACATAAATATATAGAAGTATTAGGCATGCCAGTAGAAGTACATCTTATAGATTCATAAAGACTTCTTTCTTTTCCTTTTTTTTTTTTTTTTTGAGACGGAGTCTGGCTCTGTCGCCCAGGCTGGAGTGCAGTGGCGCAATCTCAGCTCACTGCAAGCTCCGCCTCCCAGGTTCACGCCATTCTCCTGCCTCAGCCTCCCGAGTAGCTGGGACTACAGGCGCCCGCCACCACGCCCGGCTAATTTTTTGTATTTTTAGTAGAGACGGGGTTTCACCGTGTTAGCCAGGATGGTCTCGATCTCCTGACCTCGTGATCCGCCCACCTCGGCCTCCCAAAGTGCTGGGATTACAGGCGTGAGCCACCGCGCCCAGCCTTTCTTTTCCTTTTTTAAAAAAACCTTATCCTAGGCCATTGTCAGCTAAATAGCCTTAAATTTGCATATTAAAGGAAACAACTCCTTTAATCAGATAACAAAATTTACATCGTAAGGTATGAAGAAAAAGTCTGGTGAGCTAGAGGAAAATTAAAACGGATTTAATGGCTGATTAAACATAAAATTATAGAAGTCTATTATAAAGGCCCTCAAATATATACACATACACATATACATATACACATACACATACAAAGATTCTATAGCTTTTACCTCAGTACTCTAGCCTTTTGATACATACACATTAGCCAGCTTGCAAAAATAAAAAAATTAAAAAAAGAATACCTGTTAGATCCAAACAGCTGTTTTTATCTCAGTAGAAAAGTAACAGCAGATTTAAAGCAGGCAGAAATGAAAATGGAGATAAAGGGAACCTAGGAACTCTATAGTTTGCAGGTTGACCTCAGGGCACTTTTTCATTAATGTAAATGTACACAAAGACCATATTACTTCCATTTTATTCTGGCAAGTAGAAGTGCCATAAAACCTATATAGTGCTTGAAAGCAGGTCATTCTCCTTGTTTTCTCCTAATTCTTAGATTATCTGTTTCCTGCTTTTTTTTTTTTTTTTTTTTGGTCTTAAAAGGAGGAACTGAGCTGTGGCCTGGGGTTTTTGTGTAGTGGATTGATGCATGCTGCTTGTAGGCAGAACTCCATAGTGTGTCACCACTGAATTGTTTCCACCCCTTATGTGTCTCAGTTTCTCTCTCTTTTGAGACCTCTGAGAGGGCTCAAAATGCCAGGTGATCAGCCCTTATATGTGTTTCCTGGATGAGCCATTTTTAAAATTAATTTTTGTTGGGGATTTTCCTGCAGGGCCATTGCATGTCATAGGGGTCAACCCCTCAGACACTCTCACAAAGGCCCCCGTCACCCATGGGTGCCTTTCGGCTGGGAGGCCTTTTCTTTTCAGAACTGAGAAAACGCTTTTCTTATTTACCTATGAAAACAACAGTTCAGTTCCTCATGCAAATGCACACAGACGAACCGAATTGAGATTATTTTGGGAGAAAATAGCAATAAAGAAAACCCTTTAGAATGCGTCTCCGAACTAGAATTAGGATCCTTAACCAAATAACTTCCTAGGCAAGAAAAGAAATAAAGACAGCCAAGACCATGTCCTGTAAACTGTATTCAGCCACTTGTAAATTTGTAGCTGTCATTCGACATTATACACACCAAGGTCAAATCCTCTCACAGTGCAAGGTTATCTCTGGTATTCCCAAATCCATAGAGGTCAGGTCATGCAATACAGGAAAACAGAGCTTTAGACCAAAGAAGAATCTGCCCATGGCTCTTAAAACTGCCCAAAGAAAACAGAACACCCAAAAGGCCAAAAGGGGTGAGTGGCACATTTGTTCTAAATTCTTTAAAGGAGTTCAAGTCATTAGAAGCCTTCTCTAGATTTTTTTGGTATTGCAGGAAGCAAACATAAAAACCAAGTGCATGTTTTTTTTGTTGTTGTTTTTTGTTTTTTTAATTCTCTTTTGCAGCTGCAAGGAATTTGGGCCAGATTAGAGAAATCTTGTTACCTATAATTTTGAATTCTTACTCTTATTTGACCAAGTCAGGTAGAGTTGATCAAATCTGATGGGAGAAAGACCAGAACAAACAACAACAACAACAACAACAAAACTCCAACAGTATGATCACTGAGTGCTCTAATGGTAAGGAGAAATTAAGACCAGCTGGTTGTTAAACTTTAGCCAAGACAAAAACCCCCATGCAGCTGCTTACCTAGGGATGGGTCTCAGGCTGAAGAATGCTTTCTACCATTCTAGAAGCGGGAAAAAACTCATCTTCCCTGCTGGGAGCGAGCTCAAACTCCATAAAGGAGTTACCTGCCTTCCGTCGTCATAGTCATGGAAACAGGAAATCTTGTCTTCCTGGTTGAAAGCCAGTAAAACTCCAAATAATGGAGTTGTACAGCAAAATAAACTTGAGATCTTGACCAAATTTGGGGAGATAAGGGATTCTCTGGAGGTGCTGCTCCCAGACCTCAGCAAATTGTCCTGTTGTTTTGAGCCATAGAGTTAGCTGATGTTGGCACCAAGCACTGAAAGGAGATTTGTCAGATGTAAACCCTGAAAATCTGAGACAGGTCTCAGTTAATTTAGAAAGTTTAGTTTGCCAAGGTTGAGGACACACACCTATGACACAGCCCCTGGAAGTCCTGACAACATGTGCCTAAGGTGGTCAGAGCAGAGCTGGGTTTTATACATTTTAGGGAGGATGAGACATCAATTGACACATGTAAAATGAACACTGATTTGGTCCAGAAAGGCGGGACAATTTGAAGCAAAAAAGCTGGACAACTCAAAGTGGGGACGGGCTTCAGGGCACAGGTAGCTGAGAGACAAACAGTTACATTCTTTTGAGTTTCTGATTAGCCTCTCCAAAGGAGGCAATCAGATATGCATTTATCTCAGTGAGCAGAGGGATGACTTTGAATAGAATGGGAGGCAGGTATGCCCTAAACAGTTCTCAGCTTGAATTTTCCCTTTAGCTTAGTGATTTTGGGGGCCCAAGATATTTTCCTTTCACAGTAATAATGTTCCATCAGTCTGTCCTTTCCTGTTCTAAAACTTGGTGGTCTGGTGAAGAAGTTTACCTGTGTCCTATCTACATCCATCATCATATTATGCTCTTTGACTTTACCTTATTTCATCTGTTCAGACTAAACAGTCATAAGTATTTGCTCCTATAGAAGCAACTTTATCTCCTATGCTACTTTAGTATTCTCCTTTGATCCGCTCCAGATTTGTTAAGTCATCTTTAAAGTTTCTTCACCCAGAACTTCTTTTGACTGCCTTTGAGACAATGTGGATACTAAAGAAACTAAGCTAGACAACCTGCCTGTTTCACAATTTCCTTCCTTTCTGAAAAACAACTGGTGTTTTATTGATTCTTTTGATGAAATAATACCCTATACTGATGTTTTGAAGGCCTAATTATGCTCCTGTCTTTGCTAGTTACAGTCTTTGTCTTATTAATAGCGTACGGATTATTTTTTCCTCAATAGGTTATGTTGCTTTTTTCCCAGTTGAACCTTATTTATTACTTTAAGGCCCGGCTGCATTGCCCAATCTGCAAATACTGTTCTTGCTACCTCTTGGGCACCACCACACTCTCAAGGACAATATAAGACAGGAGGAACAGAACACACTGCTTCCGTCAAAGGAATTCATGCTTTTTCATCTTCTTCCTACCTCATGCTCAGGAACATAAATCTCAGTAGAATCTCTAGAGGGCCTATCCCATAATGTAAGCTCTAGGGCTTAACCACTGATATGTACAAAGTTAGTAAATGGAGCCTATGGTTCTGCGACCAGACTGGGGATGTTATCTGGGTGGCTTTGACCCCAGTACATCAGACTCGTGAGTCATAGATGACCCCTATTCTTACGCTGAGTGCGCCACTGTCCTCAAGGTAAAAACTATCTCCACTAGAGAGTAGGAGGGAGAATACCTATAGCCAATGTGCTTTCCTTCCTGTGAGGCTGTTTGTTCTTGATGCCACTCAGATGTGTTTTCTATCTTTACCCAAACATTCTGACATCATATTCTTTGTAACTATTTCCTTCATTTCCTATTCAACATATTTCTGTAAGGTCAGTAGAAAGATAAGATTCAGTTCTGTAATCTATATTATATCCTTAAATATAGTTTGTTTTTTTAAGTAAATGGAATATGAATTCAGTGACAAGTCAGAAAGAAGACATGCTCAAATCAATTGGCCCATGTTTAGCAAAAATAATTTGGCAGAGCACCTACATTGGTCATAAGGCCTTCATTAATTTAATAAATATTTATTTAGTCCTTAATATGTTCCAATCACTTTTATATTTGAACAGGCCAACGTGGTACCTCATTCTTTTGGAGGCTTACAAACTACCAGAAAAGAAAAAGAGTAAACTAGTAAATCTAATTATATAGAAGAAGGAAGTGAGCTCTAAGAATTAAAGATATACAAAAACTGAATTTTGAGGGAAGCAATAACAATAAGAAATGCATATTGCCAGGCACTTTATATATATTAACTTTTAATCTTCATAACAGCCCTATATCAGTTTGCTGGGGTTGCCATAACAAAACACCACAGATTAGGTAAACAACAGAAATTTATTTTATCACAGTCGTGGATGCTGAAAGTCAAAGAAAAAGATGCTGGCAGGTTAGTTATCTTCTGAGATTCTCTCCTTGTCTTGCAGGTGGCTGCCTTCTCACTGTGTCCTCATGTGGTTTTTCCTCTGTGCATGCACACATCTGGTCTCTCTCTCTCCACACACACCTTGCTCTCTCTCTCTCTCTCTCTCTCTCTCTCTCTCTGTGTATGTGTGTGTGTGTGTATGTGTAAGCATGCACAGGTGCACAAGAGCCTAGAACAGAGAGAGAAAGAGAAAGAGAAGAAGGGAGGGAGACAGAAGGGAACAATTAACTCCAAGAAATAAGATCTCTCATAGGCAATGACCTTTAATACACTAGTTTGTCCAGTAAAGAAACATGGGACAATAGATATCAGCTTCTCCCCAATTTTCCTATTAAACAATTCTCTGTTCTTTTGGGAAGTAAAAGGGTGGACAGAATGATGGCAGCGTTTTCCCCAGAACATCCCCAAGGTAGGGTAAGTATTGAAGGAAGGTCACTAGTACTTCTTGAAAGGCGAGAAGATTTGGTGGGAGTATCTATTTTATGACCCATCCCAAGAAAGAAATGTGAAGAGAGGAAGATAACAACTTTCTCCACATTTATCACCGAGGATTTTTAGATGTGCATTTATGTGTGCCAAAAAAAAAAAGAAACACTAAGGCTTTATAAATTTAGAAAGGCTAGTTATCACAGCTAGTAAACTAGTAAAAAAAGTTAAAATATACTATATTATGCCCTAAAGGGGATATATCAGAATGGTCTGTGGGTCAGGAATGGAACATACCTAGTCTGAAAAAATTATTCTAGTAATTCTGAAAGGGCCCTTCAATTCCCCTCTGCCCTCTTTCCCTACACACATTAATTAAGAATCATTGATCTCAAGCAAGAAGGCAAAAGTGTCAAAAATAAACCCTTGGGAAATATCAATATTTGGGATTTAAGGAAATGAAGATAAAATTATGAAATAGACCAATAATTTTCTAGAAAATTAGGAGAATGCCAGAGCAAAGTGGATTCCTAAAAGCCAAAGGTGCAGATGGTTTCAAGAAAGGAGGAATAGTTAATATCAAATGTTGCTTAATGGTCAATTATCATTAGTGTTATTATGATTTCAAATGAAAATGTGCCAGTTGTTTCACATCTGTTATCTCATTTAATCTCTCAACAATTGCATGAGGTAAAACTGAAGATTAGAGATGTTAAATAACTTGCTGGGATATAAATTCAGGCAAGTAGGATTCCAAAGACCATCCTATTTCCACACTGTTCTGTGAAGTCATTGGTGGTCTTGGTGGGAGTGGTTTTGGTAGATATTGGGCACAGAAGCCAGAAAGCTTTGAATTGACACAGTTAATAAAATTTAAGAGCGGATAGGCTATGAGGACACCCGAAGTTTAACTGACTTCAGTTTAAATTTTAAACTTTTAAACTTTAAACTTCGGTTAAAGTTTAAAATGAGAGAGATGGAACCAAAGAGGGGAAATGAGTTCATCCTGTGTTTTGCTTTGTTTATATGATGCAGTTTCATACAGTGATTTAGGTCACATGCTCTTCATCCATACTGCATCTGCTGGAATCCCGGGCTGCCCATCAGCCATGTGATATTTAATCTTTGAGTTACTAAATGATATTGAGTTATTTTAAAATTTAGTTTCCAAGAATATTTATTGTTTGTTTCTTTGTTGTATTTTGTTTGGAGACAGGGTCTTGCTTTGTCACACAGGTTGGAGTACAGTGAAATGATCATAGCCCACCACAATAAATACTACATTCACAGTGTCTTTTACTTTGCTACTGAGTTAGTATCCAGAGACACAATATTGTGTAGGATACTTAAGAGCTTTTATGTATATGATAACACTTTTTGTTGTTGTTCCTAGTCTTAGAAATAATTGTAGTGGACAATACAGGTTTGAGCTGCACAAGTTCACTTCTATGCAAAGTTTCTTCCACTGCTGCCACCCCTGAGACAGCAAGTCCTACTCCACCCCTTCCTCCTTCTCCTTTGCCTACTCAACATGGAGACACTAAGGATAAAGACGTTTATGATGATCCACTTCCATGTAAGGAACAGTAAATCAATTTTTTCTACCTTACGATTTTCTTTACATTTTCTTTTCTCTAGTCTACTTTATTGTAAGAATTCAGTATATAATACATATAACTACAAAATATGTATTAGTCAACTGCTAAATCTTTTTTCTGAGACAGCGTCTTGCTTTGTCTCCCAGGCTGGAATCCAGAATGCAGTGGCACTATCCTAGCTCACTACAGACTTGAACGCCTGGTCTCAAGTGATCCTCTTACCTCAGCCTCCTGAGTAGCTAAGGCTACAGGTGAGTGCCACCATGCCTAGCTAATTTTTCATTTTTTGTAGAGACAGGGTCTCACTATGTTACCCAGGCTGATCTCAAACTCCTGGCTTCAAAGGATCCTCCTGACTCAGCCTCCCAAAGTGCTGGGATTGCAGGCATGAGTCACCATGCCCAGACAACTGTTTATGTTATCAGTAACATAAACAGTTGCTGTCAACAGTAGGCTATTAGCAGTTAAATTTGGGGGGAGTCGAAAGTTATATGCAGATTTTTGCCTGCATAGGGAGGTCAGTGCCACTAACCCCTCCAACCTGGGTGAAAAAGCAAGACCCTATCTCAAAACAAAACACAACAAAGAAACAAAAAAGAAATATTTTGGGAAATTAAATTTTAAACTAACTCAATATCATTTAGCAACTCAAACTCATCATATAAACCAAACAAAAATATTATTCAAGGGTCAACTGTACTCAATATAGGTATAAGTCTGCTCTTTTTATCTTTCCAAATACATCTTTAATACTGGTAAACTCTAGGACCACTTATTTTGGATAATTTTTCAATTATATTTTATGTATGCTTTTCGAGCATTTACTACAGGAAAAATGTCATACTAGATGCTCATGCCACATTTCATGTTTCATATTTAAAACTGGTTCAAAGTGCTTTTGGTTTTGGGTTCCTTGCTTCAGTTCCAGAGATATAAAAAGAAATATACAGATGTTATTTGAAAATATTTCTTTGACAACAAAGCAGTAAATCTTAAACTGTTGTTGAAGAACAATCAGGAATCAGCGACAAATTTAGTTTTTTCCTTAGATGCTGCTGAATCATAAAAGCCTATTTTAAAATGTTGCAGTGCTTATACTTTACATTTCTTTTCTTCCAAAGATACTAAAATAAGACATCAACACCCCAGCAATTTTCATACATCTGAAACGGTCTCCTGGCAATGGGATGCTGATGCTGTAGGGAGAATAATGGTCAGCATTTGAGACATATGCAGCTCATCAGTGGATGAGCTCAGGGCGGATTCCAGCCAGTAGAAACCAAAGGGTTCCCAACTCCCCAAGGACCAATGTAACTCCCAGTAAATGCTCTCCGCAGAAAGTGTTATATTCTCAAAGTAAGTCTCAAGCATAAAATATGGTAGTTTCAAAAGAAATACTGGCCAGGCATGGTGGCTTGCACTTGCCCAGCACTTGAGGCTGAGGCAGAAGGATTGCTTGAGTCCAGGAGTTCAAGACCAGCCTTGGCCAAACAGCAAGACCCTATCTCTACAAAAAATAAGAAAACGAATTAGTCAGGCATTTTAGCATGAGCCTGTAGTCCTAGCTACTTGGGAGGGTGAAATGGGAGGATTGCTTGAGCCCTGGAGTTTGAGGCTGCAGTGAGCTATGATCATGTCACTGTACTTCAACCTGGGTGACAGAGCAAGACCCTGTCTTAAAACAAAATACAATAAAGAAACAAAAACGAAATATTTTGGGAAATTAAATTTTAAAATAACCAATATCATTTAGCAGCTTTTTATTAGAATTATAGAAATTTCTAAAATAGAGGAGGTAACATCTTTATTACTATAAAAAATGAATATTCATTGAGTGTTCATCTTGTTTCATATATATATTGCTCATCAAGTATTAGCATTTGTTACTGAAATTTTAGAGTGGATGAACTTAAAGAAAGGTTAAATAAACTGCCTGATGTTAAAAACAAAAAAAAAAAAAAAAGAGAGAGGGGTAGGTGTGGTAGCTCATGCCTATAATCCTAGCACTTTAGGAGGCTGAGGTAGGAAGATTGCCTCAGCAGGAGGCAATACTTAGAGGGGGAACAAACTGAGCTCAAAGTTAGTAGAAGGAAGGAAATAATAAAGATCAGAGCAGAAATAAATAAAATAGAGACTAGAATAACAATAGAGAAAATTGACAGTAAAAGATGGGTTTCTGAAAAGACAAACAAAATTCACAAACTTTTAACTAGACTAAGAAAGAAAGAAAGAAGTCTCAAATACATAAAATCAGAAATTAGAGAAGACAGTACAAGAAATACCAGAGAAATACAAAGAATCATTAGAGACTACTATGAACAATTATATGGTAACAAACTGGATAACCTAGAAGAAAGGACTAAATTCTAACAAATATATAATCTACCAATACCAAATCATGAAGAAATGGAAAATATGGGCAGATTTATAATAAGTAAGGAGATTTAATTAGTAATCAAAAATCTCTCATCAAAGAAAAGCCCAGGACCTGATGGCTGTACTGGTGAATTCCACCAAACATGTAAAGAATAATCGTCAGTTTTTCTCAAACTTTTTCAAAATATTTAAGAGGAGGAAATACATCTAAACTCATTTTATGAGGCCAACATTATGCTGATACCAAAGCCAGACAAGTACCCTGTAAGAAAAGAAAATTACAGGCCAATATCCATGATGAACATACATGCAAAAATCCTCAATTTCTAGCAAACAGCACATTAAAAGGATCATACACCATGATCAAGTGGGATTAATCACTGGGATTAAAAGGTTATTCAACATACACAAATCAATAAATGTGATATATAACATTAACAGAATGAAGGATAAATATCGTATGATGATCTCAATAGATGCAGAAAAGCACTTGAAAAAATTCAATATCATTTCATAATGAAAAATTTGAACAAATTAGGTATAGAAACAATGTTCCTCAATACAATAAAGGCCATACACTACAAACCTACAGCTAACATCCTACTCAATGAAAAGTTGAGAGTTTTTCCTTTAAGATCAGAAACAAGACAAGGAAAATTATTTATGTTGTTTTAGGGCAATCTTAGGGCCTCTTCTAGCTTGCAAGTAAAAAGTTTTTTTTCACATGGCTTACTGATGTTTGGAGTAACAACATAAAATTTAAGCATCTTTAGTATACCTACATTAACTAAGATTCATAAGCTTTCTCTATGCCTCATGTAATTTATTAATCTTTTTCTTTAAATTATATTTATACTCTTTAAAATAAATTTAAAATGTCTCTTCCACTTAAAAGATACTATGTTATACAAACTTGCACAACATGTAATAAACCCAAATATATCAATAACCCAGAATAATTATCAGAATTTTGTCACATATGCTTCATCCATCTATTTTTTCCCTTTCTTTGCTTTCACTGAAGCATTTAAAGCAAATAATAGTCATGTTATTCCACCCCTACATATGAATTTCTAAAACTATAGGTATTTCTGTACATAACTACAGTATGTTCTTCCCATTTGGACAAGATGAAGATGATTTTAGAAAAGATAGCTTCTAAAGCTGCTTAAACTCCACACATAGGGAGGAATATCCACTTAAATAATTCTAAATGTTGTATTATAGTTTCAAGAATTCCATTAGTAGTTCTTTACATTGTTGTTCAGTTCTAACTGTATCAGCCCCTCAGAAATCTCTCTCTGACACTTATTATGAAGTACCCATTAAATCACTCAGCTGTGTTTTTTCTTTATATGCTCAAATCACAAGAAGAAAGTAGCATTTTTAGAGCTGTATATCATTTGTGAACAGCTTGCTATTTCTTCTGAATGACAAATGTGAGAAAAAAAAGTTTTAAATAGCTGTGGCTCACCACAAGAAGTGTAGGGCATAAAGTTAATTGTGTAAAATATAGTATGCTTTTTTTTTTAAAAAAAGGGGAACAAACAAAAAAGAAACCCAATGAAGTACTACATTTTAATATTTTATCTTCCAAGATTTATATTCTTCTCCCAGAAGTTTAGTTTCGGGCATTCTTACATTTTTTTTCAAATTTGTTTCCATCTTTTTTCTAATGTGTCATTTCCTTTAATTGTAAAAATAGATGCCTGTGCTATGAAACAGGTTTAATGAGCAAAAAAATAAGGAAGAGATAAAAATCACCCACAAATGTCAGCACCCAGAAATAACTAATCTATGTCAATGTGTTATATAGATATAAATAGTACTCTATTTTCATACTTTAACATCATATTATGCAGTGTTTTACACATATTATTCTAATTTATACTTGTATCATGATATTGTCAAACCATTTGTATATTTTTTTGGATATTAGGGTTTTTCTTTATTTTTTGCTATCATACACATTGTTTTTAGACAGCTTTATTGAGACATAAGTCACATACTATACAATTCACTCATTCAAAGTGTACTTTTATTTGTTTTTTATCATATGTATAAACCTGTGCAACCACCACTACAAGCAACTTATGAACATTTTCATCATCCCCAAAAGAAACCCTGCACCCTTTAGTTACCATCCCCCTATCCACCCATCCTAGTTTCTCCCTGTCCCTCAATCCCAAGCAACCACTTTTCTATTTGGTCTTTTGTGACTGTCTTCTTTCATTTGGCACAATGTTTTCAAGAATTGTCCATGATGTAGCATGCGTCAAAATGTCATTCCTTTTTAAAGACTGATTATCACTCTGTTGCCCAGGCTGAAGTTCAGTGGTGCTGATATGGTTTGACTGTGTCGCCAGCCAAAATCTCACTTTGAATTGTAGTCCCCACAATTTCCATAATCCCCACGTGTCAAACGAGAGAAGAGGTGGAGACAACTGAATCATGGGAGTGGTTTCCCCCATGCTGTTCTCGTGATAGTGAGTTCGTTCTTACAGGATCTGATGGTTTTTTTTCTTTTCTTTTCTTTTCTTTTCTTTTTTTTTCTTTTTTCTTTTCTTCTCTTTTCTTTTTTTTTTTTTTTTTGAGACAGAGTTTTGCTCTTTAGCCCAGGCTGATGTGCAATGGAGTGATCTTCGCTCACCCGCAATCTCCGTCTTCGGGGTTCAAGGATTCTCCTGCCTCAGCATCTGGAGTAGCTGGGACTACATGCACCCGCCACCACGCGCCCGGCTAATTTTTGTATTTTTAGTGGAGACGGGGTTTCACCATGTTGGCCAGGCTGCTCTCAAACTCCTGACTTCGTAATCCATCCGCCTCGGCCTCACAAAGTGCTGGGATTACAGGGGAATAAACTGTACTGAGCCACTGCGCCCGGCCAGGATCTGATGATTTTATAAGGGGCTTCCCCCTGCGCTTTGCACTCACTCCGTGCTGCCGCCCTGTGAAGAAAGAGCCTGCTTCTCCTTAGCCTTGTGCCATGATTGTAAGTTTCCCGAAGCCTCCCCAGCAATGGAGAACTGTGAGTCAATCAAACCTCTTTCCTCTATAAATTACCCAGTCTTGGGTATTTCTTCAGAGCAGTGTGAGAATGGACTAATACAGGCGCCCATCATAGCTCACTTTAACCTCAAACTCCTGGGCTCTAGCGATCCTCCCATCTTGGCCTCCCAAAGGGCTGGGGTTACAGGCAATCTGCGAACCACTGTGCCCAGCCTCACTATTTTTTATGGCTGAATAATATTCCATTTTATAAATATGCAACATTTTGTTTATTCGTTCTTCAGTGATGGCATCCATGTTTGATCATGAATGCTTTTACATTTAATCTTTGCATTTCTATTGTTTTTATTTTATATTAGAGTTTTAAGAAGAATTACTTGAACAAAGGGTATGAGTTCTTTCAAGGCTTTTAACACGTATTATCAAACATTATCAATTTTATAGAAGAAAATTAGTATTGCCATTGCTGTTTCATTTGTATTTTTTGATTACTTGAGAAGATAAATTTTTTTAGTATTTTTAAGTTAATATTCTGATAATTTCGGTATATCCTGCTCCATTTTATTTTCTGATGCCAATTTTTTTATTGGTTGCAAAAGCTCATTATGGAATGAAGATCTCACCTTAGTACACATGCTGCCCTGTCTCCATGTGCAAATCTTGCTCAATCTTCACTTCTTAATTGCCACTTCTGCCAACTACCCGTCCCTGCTCTCTTCAGTTCTGGTTAAGAGCCCCCTACTCTGTATTGCTTTGCATCTTTATATAGTAATTGTTTAATTGACATTTTTGCCTATTAGGTTGTGAGCAGAACTGGAATGTACCCAAATAGGGCCGTGTAAGTTTATTGCCCAGGGGTAAAAACTGAGGCTAGCTAGTGGAACCTGAAATCCAGCCCTTCTTAATTCCACAATATGCAATCAACAGGGGTGCCTTTTTCTCTAGCTCCCTCAGAGGTACCCTGTGGACAGCAGCAGTCCTGGGAACTAAATCTATGTTTGCCATTGAATCTTTAATTCCTACACAGCGTTGGCCAAAACTTAATACATGTTTGTTGAAGAAAAGAAAGAAGGAGAAAAGGAAAAAAGAAAAGATAACTTTTTACTCATCGTCTGTTTTTCAAATATATTCCCTCTGTCCTTTGACAAATAAATTTTAATATATTTTTATGTACTGACTTTAATTAATTAATTAATTAATTTTTCTTTCACGAATCAGGCACCTCCAAACCAGGATAGGTTCAGAACGGCTCCTGTAATTTAATTTTTAAAAATTCAACTAAATGTAATAATCTTTCTGGTGGACTTTTAAGACATTTGTGCTCAGAAAGCACTTCCACATTTTTTTTTTTTTTTACTAAGTCTCATATCCCTCTGGAATTTAAAAAGATGATATTTATTTTAATATGGTGAGTAAAGTTGATATCCTTTTCCAATAATTTGTGAGTTTCTTCAGAGCTATTTACATAATAATCAATGTGTTCCCTATTGATTCATGATGTTTACTAAGTTCCCATGTACGCTAAACTGTTTTAGATCTATCAATTCTGTTTCATTGCCTAACAATATTTGCAAAAATTGCCTATTCTATTATTTTTGTGATATAATATACCTTAATATCTTATAAAGAAAATCTCCTATAATTTTTGTTTCAAAATTTTCTTAGCTTTTCTAGGTGAATTTTCAAAACATCATGTTTAATTCCAGTAATGATAATACAACCAGTGCCACCTTCATTGGAATCATGGTAAATTTGGGATAGATTTTATAGGTCTTTATCATATTAAATTTTTTGGTTTAGAAACGTGGAATAGCCATCTATTTAAAACTCACCATGTATTTGAATAGTTTTATGATGTTTTCTGCATGTGTGGATGTGTATGTATATGTGTTTAATAGACTCTGACATATTTCTTGTTAGGGCAATTCCTAGAGATTTGTGTATTGTTTTGCTTTGTATTTTTTTTTTTTTTTTTTTTTTGAGACAGGGTCTCACTCTGTCACCCAGGCTGGAGTGCAGTGGCACGATCACGGCTCACCACAGCCTCAACCTCCCAGGCTGAAGGGATCTTCCCACTTCAGCCTCCTGAGTAGCTGGGATACAGGTGCATGCCACCATGCCTGGTTAATTTTTGTATTTTTTTAGAGATGTGGTTTCACCATGTTGCCCAGGCTGGTCTTGAACTCCTGGGCTCAAGTGATCTATCTGCCTTGGCCTCTCAAAGTGCTAGGATTACAGGTGTGAGCCATCATGCTTGGCATTGTTTGGTGTTTATTATTTTGTTGCTATTTATATAAATCACTTTACCCTATTTATTTACACACTATTATTGTTTTTCTGCAAATATTTTAACAAAAGCTTCTATTCTACCACTTTATTAAGGTCTGTTACTAATTCTAAAATTTTCGTAATAATTCTGTTAGGTTTTCTAGAGTCATAAAAATATACGTTGCAAATAATGAAGCTCTTTCAAATAATTACTGCTCTCTGTTAATCTTATGCCCTTACCAGAATTTCCAAAGGAAAGCTAGGTAACAATCTTTGTTTGCCTCATTAGACACTGAAGCATGTTGCTAATGACAAATTATGTGAGTATCTGAGTTCCTTGAGAGCAGAGCTCATGCTTTTTCCTTTTCTGAATCTTCAGCACCTGTCACAATGCCTAGAATAAAGGAGGTGCATGATAAAAGTGTATCTCATCAATAGCCTGGTTCAAGTGAATGTCTCTAAGGTTTTCCCATTAGTTATTATCCATGTTAAGGGTATATCTTCTTATTCACAAATTTATGAGTTTGTATTTTAATTAATGCTACCTAATTACAAGAGTGGGAATTACTAATACTGTTTTGTTATATGTTTCTAGAGGATTATTCTCACTAAATATAGATACTATGTAAGTTCTTTTTTATGGATATGCTTTACAGTAAGAAGTTATGCCAATAAAAACAAACCTAGTAAGTGTTGTGTTCATGATGTATTCAGTCTTTGAAAGTATCTATAGTTAACATGGAGGTAAAGAATTATATAGCTTAGTCAAGTGACACAGGTATATAAACATTAGTTTTTCTTGGAATTATGCCAGGCATAATAAATAACAAAAAACATTTTAAGCATATTTTTTAGACATTGTACTAGATATTTTACCCATATTACTTTTTGTTATTGTTGTTAATTTCATCAAAGGACTGGGATAAATAAGCTTTGAGAGTTTAAAAGTATTTTTAAAATGTTACCATTAGACCCACTTTTGTATAATTGCCTTCAAAGGAATCATAATTTTCCAGGTGGCCAGTCACGGTGGCTCATGCCTGTAAACCTCATCACTTTGGTAGGCCGAGATGAAAAGACTGCAAGGAGTTAATGAGCAGCCTGGACAACATAGCGAGACCCCATCTCAAAAAAATATTCCCAGGTAAATGATGATCTCCAAATTGATTTATTTTAGACAACTGTGGTATAGAATTGTGACTAGTGTATTATTTTGTGATCTCTTTTGTTACATCCTTAGTGTCCCATAGGATTTTTGTTGCGTTTGCTTTAAATCTGAAATTCTGCATTTTAATTCAGCTACACAAATAATGCATCTTTTCAACAAAGCTCAGATACAAATAATGTTCTAATATTGTTATTTATTTCCATATAGCATTAATCTCTAGTAAGTCTAACTTCGCAATCTCTTTTCTCACTTTTCAATACACCTCTAGCTTCCAATTGTTTTGCCTAGAGACTTTAAGGCCTATGACTGCCAGAATGAAAGATTGTTACCTCTTTTCCCTTGCTTATTAAGGTAGGAGGCCATGATGATGCACTTTCCTCAATCTCTTGGCTTTAAATGGATCTTACTTTGGGAGAGTTACAGTGAAGGCATGAGTAATTGCGGTTTAAAGTTTTGCTTCTGTGTCATACAACAATGCTGCATCATGAAATGTTGAGTCTTGTCTCTTTTCCTGGCAGATGGCCAGAGGGTGTGATGGCTCCTACCTGACTGATATAATTGAAATCAAAGACTTGCCAAGTTATACCAGCAACTCCAGCAAAACTGTGAGCTTACTGGCTTTGGAGGACTATGGATTGAAACACACAAAACATCTTTGGCTGTGCATGCCCTTCACACCGGCTGCCTAGTCCCCTCACAGAAGATTGTACCATGTGGTAGTTGGTGTAAGAAACCATTGTGTATATGAATTTTGTCACGAGGACCAGTGGTCAGCAGTCTTGCACATTACAGAACAAGGAAAATATAGTATTTATAAACTCTTCAGCAATCCCTATTAGGGAGCCCAAATTCAATTCACCTAAATGGAAAAAGTGCAAATATAACAAAGGATTAGATCAGTTATCAAGCTAAATGAATCCTAAAGCATATTGCCTTTTAAACTAATTTTATTCAATACATAGCTGTAAGATTGCTATGTAGATGGACTTTATTTTTTTCAATTAGCTTTGTGCCACTCAGGAATACAAAAAATGTTTCAGATATCTTTTTTAATCCATTGTTTGTTCCCAAATATATATAAACTTCTTTCAATTTTAAGCTGTAATTCTGTTGCACACTGTGAATATAAAGTCAGCTGAATCATAATGGCTTGTTCATCCAGCTTCTGTGAACAGGTAGACATTCACTGGAATCTTTCCAAGCCCTTGGAAATGGAAATTTTTAGCTATTGGTTAAGGCAACACTCTTTGCATTTGAAGCAGTGAATACGATGTTAATGCTTAAGCGATCTCAATTTTCCAAATGCTAATGGCATAGTTGAAAGTGTTAATAATATGACTATATCAGATCTTGACTTTAGGGGGGCTTAATTTATCCTATCCTTGAGCAAACCATCTGGCATTGCTAAGCCCAAAGTTGCCTGGGCCTGTGTAACACTGGGTGGGTTTTAATTCTTTTGTCTAGCCTAGTAAATCATTCAATATGGTTAGTTTTTGAATGCCAGCTTGTTTTCAAAACTGAAATATTAAGAGCTGATGATATAAACCTAAATTGAAACTAGAAGAAATTTCTCCTTCCTTATTTTGCACAGAAGTGGGCTGGAGCTGCTGCAATCATGGGGATGTTTGATATTGCAACAAAGGAAGCAAAACAGAGCTAAATGAATCCTGTGCAATGAGGAGGCATTTTCAGGTAGTGGCCAGAAACTAGAAACTGCTCTTTTCTGATTAAAAACTTTTGTGACCCATAAAACCTTCTCACTGCTTACTAAATAGCACAGTTCTGAGATACAAACCAGCAAATTTACAAATCACAATGCTTTTCCTGCTGAATCAATAGCTGTAGCAAATATATATATGTAAAATGCAATGGAAAAATGAAGACCTCTTTAGAAGCCTGCAGAAAATTTATACTAGATATGAAAGTTTGAGCAATCACGTAAAAGTCCTAGTCCCTTAACATTACTTTTAAGGTCATCAGTGTCCTGGACATTGGTGACTTCCCTGCACCCATTTCTTCACTCCCCACCTTGAACTTCATGTTTAACTCTTATTTCTTCCAGTACTTAGTGAACACTCTCTTCTCTCTAAGCCTTTTCCTGGAGGAACATTCTCTTGTCTGACTTCCTAAGTCTGAGTTAAGTGGTCTCCTATGTCTCCTCTAATAAACTTATTTTACTCTGTCATTATTCTTAGCGCACTTATTTAATTCCCTGTTTACTAGCTTATCCTGCTTCTAGGCTACAAGCTCTGGCATATCTGTTCTGTTCACCATTGTATCCTGAATGCCTGGCACTTAGAAAGCCTTCAATAAATACTTGTTGAATGGCGTTCATTGCAGAAGCACTAAAGAATTTTTGCATGTTTTTACATTAAGAAAAATCTTAGTAGCAGGATCAGATCTCAGTCATATAGTACACTCAGTTGTGCAAACATGATTCCGGTATTTATATTCTTTAAATAAACTGAATTTTAATTCCAAACTACTATTTCACTAGGATGTCAAGAAATTTCATCTCAGTCATTTAGGGGCCAGATCCTTCCCTGGGATCTCACAGAACCAGGGAGGTTTATATGAGATCCACGAAATGGCTGAAAGGGCTCCACTGTCTTTCTGGTACTGCTCCTAGTCCACGCATGAGGAAAGAAGCCCTGTCAATCTCTGCTCCTAAGCTACACAGGGTTTCAATAATCTGAGCTCCTTCTGGGAAGCCCCTGCCCAGAGCCCCATCTTCCTAGTTATTCCTGCAAGGAATTTGCTCTGAAGCCTGGTCACTGCCTCGCCTTCTCCAGTTCACCCTACCTTCATCAATTCTGACCTTTTTTTTGATCTTAGAAAAATTTTACCTCCTCCACTTCCTTCTCATTTCTCCCCGGAATGCACCCTCCCCCTTTCATTGGCACTTAACCTTTCAAAATAGGACAGGCCTTAGAATAACAAATGCCAGGAAGGCATCTTGTTCTCAAGCCCCATAAATTTCGGGCAAGAAACATAAAAGGCATGGATAATCAGTTACAAATAGGAAGTGGAAGGAAATATACAGAGAACAAATATCCAAAATAATTTTTCAACAGAGAAGACAACTACAAAATCCTGCTACTTCTTGATTTCCTTATGTAAAGATTTGGCCAGATGGCCCAAGATGTTAATAATGTTAGATACAGGATTGGAGATACTGCAGATGGGCAAAGATCACAACCACTTCCCTCAGGCACAAGCTAAAATTGGTACCAGCTTCTAGAAGCATTTGGAAATTAACATCTAAAACACACTGTTTTATTTAAAGTTTACTTTTCCTCTTTTTCTTTCTCTTTCATATTTATATATACACACATATATATCAATCATATGTGTATGTGTGATAAGTTTGCATACAATAAACATACATATATACATGCATACATATATAATACATATGTTATATATAAGTATATAGTATAACATATTTATTTTGTATTTGTTTATTGTATATTAAATTATATATTATATTTATATAATATATATGTTAATAATATTAGATAGAATTCGTATATTGCATAATATTGTATGTTATATAATGTGAAAGGAAAATATCTTGTGCCCCCAAAATCACTAAGCTAAGGGGAAAATTCAAGCTAAGAACTGCTTAGGGCAAACCTGCCTCCCATTCTATTCAAAGTTTTCCCTTTGCTCACTGAGATAAATGCATAACTGATTGCCTCCTTTGGAAAGGCTAATCAGAAACTCAAAAGAATGCAACCATTTTTGTCTCTCACCCACCTGTGACCTGGAAGCCCCCTCCCTGCTTCCAGTTGCTTAGGGAAAAAAAATAAAAATAAAAAAAAAATTAAAAATTCAGATTATTACATCTGTGTATCTCTTTGTACGCACTTTCAAAGTACTTATGACATTGAGTTACAGGGCTTTGACTCCTGGGTCCACAAAGGGACACCAAGTCCTGCTAAATTTTAAACACTGACAGCAATTAAAGCCCCATCTTCAGGCCCAGTACAAGATGCCAATCAAAATAAACTGCATTCCTGAAACATAGAGCCAGAAATTAAAGCTATTCAACTCCTCAAGGCCCAGGGACTATCATGGAAAAGGTGGGCGTGTGAGAATGTAAGAGTCAATCCTGAGTTCAGTTTCTCTATAAATTAATCATTAATGTCAAAGGCACACTGATGCAAGACCAGCATATGGGCCCGTGTCAGATTAACAAGGTTTTCTTGAAGCATTAGCTGGCTCTTAAATAAAGTTTATAAAAGGTTTATGAAAGTTATATCTCATGGTCAAGATTAAAATTTTGTAGATTGTTTATAAAATTTTGAAAAACAAATTTAATTGGCTTCATGCTGTTTTTATTAGGGCTTATTATTTGGAAAATTCAGTCTCCTCTCAAAGAATGAAAGTTTTTGTCTCTCTTTTTGAAATTTTTGAGTTATCACTTTTGTCAAATGAATGACTTATTTTACAATGACCTGTGATATCAAGCATTTTAATACTTTGATATTTCATAAACTGTCCAAAATCAAACTATAAATTATGTCTTCTGATCTGATTAATCCTTTAAGATATTAGGTCCCCTAAAGTCCAATAATGACATAATTTGCCTTATTTGATATAAAAATTGTACAGGAAACACTGTCAAATATGAATGGTTTTTCGTTGTTGTTGTTTTTGAGACAGAGCCTGGCCTGCTGCCCAGGCTGGAGTGCAGTGGTGTGATCTCGGCTCACTGCAGCCTCTGCCTCCTGGGTTCAAGTGATTCTCCTGCTTCAGCCTCCTGAGTAGCTGGGACTACAGGCGCCCGCCCCACGTCTGGCTAATTTTTGTATTTTTAGTAGAGACGGGTTTCACCACGTTGGCCAGGCAGGTCTCAATCTCCTGACCTCATGATCCACCTGCCTCAGCCTCCCAAAGCGCTGGGATTATGGGCTTGAGCCACCGGGCATGGCCTGTGTTTGATTTCTTTAGGCTGTATTTGTATAAATGTGTTATTGGTATGCATCCCCAAATCATGGGAAACTCCTATAATTCTGATATGACTTGGTGTACATTATCAGTCATAATTTTTATTGTTATGTTAAATTGTAGTGTGGCACAGAGGTAACAAATTTGCTTGTCAATTGTGTCTTTAGCTATGGCTGCCATAAAACCTTTTGTCATCCATGGACAATTGTTGTCTTATTTTGGTCCTCCTTAAAAGGTGACTTTATAATCAGCTACAGAACTCTAACAGGTGTTCTTAAGTGCAGATTTCTGTTAACTTGGGAGATTGTGACGTTAGAATAGAGGAAAAACTTTCAGGACTCTCATGGACAACTGAAATTGTTAATGAATATCAAGCAGAACAGGAGTAAACTGTGTGAACTGAACTAATAGAAGACTAAAGTAATCTTTTTAACTGTTTGGTTAAAAAGTTGCTGATCCTTTGTTTTGTTTTTCAGAGTCAAGAAAAATTTTCTTTTAAGCTCTTTACAGCTTTTAACAAGTAAAGTATACTCCTATAAACAAAATTTGAAGTATATTTGTTTCTCTCTACCTGATTTCTCCAGAATTTGGAAACTATTTGTGAGTGTTCTTAACTTACAATAACACAGTTATTTGTATAAGTGCAGTGAAAATCTGTTTTCATTTATAACAGGACGCAATTGAAGAAACTGGTTATTTTACCAAGGCTTTAACTGGAATGGTGTGATTTCCTTTAAGGAATCAAACTTGACTTATAGAGCCTATAAAAGCCCCTTGGAAAAACTAGCCTCATACCTTTTTCTACACAGCTGCTGCACAGGGTTCCTGACCTGGGGTAGGTAAAGAATGTGACTTTCCATCAGGCCCAGGAGCCCTGGTTTATCATGGAACTTCAAAAGGAGAGAATCATCCATCTCATGGGTATTTAATGGCACAAATCCATGGATGGGCTCAACTTTAAAAAAGTCTACTGAGATTCCTCCTGAGGAACACAGTTCCCTCAAAGCCAATTTAAAAGCATATGTAATAAATAATTATTCTGCTGCACTGTATGCAAATAATTAGGCCAACTATAACAAAGCCAACCAGCTCTACCATGATTCATCTTTAGTAAAAATGGGAAACTGGAGAGAGAAATATTATTTTTCAAAACTATAGTACACCTGTTGTTAAATTCTAGTCTTGCCTAACATTTTTAAATTTTTATTATTTTCTACAGTTTGGACAGAATTCTAAGTTTTCTTAGCTATTAGTGTGCAAAATAATGTTTTCAATTTTTTTCTTTTTTCCATGTTTCCTTATTTGAAATTACTAAAAACTAAGATGTTCTTTCATAAAGCCCTGCAAACTGAAGCTAAACAACTTAAACTTCAGAAGAAAATAACAGCAATCTGTTTACATACATAAGCCACTTTCATACCTGCCTATCAACGTATGGACTTCAGAGTAATGTGGCCTACATTTAACTCTCACCTCTCTGTGACCTGGAAGCCATCTCCCTGCTTAAAGTTGTTTCGCTTTTACTTCAAGTTGTCCCGCCTTTCTGGTCCAAATCAATGTTCATTTTACATATGTTGATTATGTTTCATGTTTCCCTAAAATGTATAAAACCAAGCTGTGCTCTGACTACCTTTGGCACATGTCATCAGGACCTGACTGTCTTAGTCCATTTTTGCTGCTATATCAAAATTCCTTAGACTGGGTAATTTATTGACAAAAGAAATTTATTTCTCATAGTTTCGGAGAAATCTATGTACCTTGTACATAGGAACAAGATCAATGTACCTTGTTGCTGTGTTCTAAAATGGTAGAAGGGCAAGAAGGGCCTTTTTAGTTCCCTTGAGACCTTTTATAAGCCTACTATTCCCATTCATGAGGACAGAATCCTCATGGCTTAATTACCTCTTAAAGGCCCCATCTGTTAATACTGTCACATTGGGTCTTAGAGTCCAAATGTATGAATTTTGGGGAGACACATACATTCAAACCATAGCATAGGCCCTGACTTTATACTCACTGATTCATGAACCCTGTGGGCTGGCTTCAGCCCACACCACCCTTCTGTAATAGCTCTTGGCAAGAAAACCACTATGTCCCTGCCACTAACACTAAGAGACATGGTGGCACATTAGCTCCTGGAGCTTATTTGTCCTTACAAATGTCCTTTTCTTTCCATTCCTTAAATGTTGGTATCTGCTATGGTCTGAATGTTGATGCCCCCTAAATTCATATGTTGGAACTTGCTACCCACTGTGATACACCACTAATAAGTGAGGATTTGGGGAAGTGATTCATGAGGGTAGAGTCTTCATGAATGGTATTAGTGCCATTATAAATGAGATTGAAAGGAATGCACTAGTTTCTTATACCCTTTCTGCCATGTGAGGACATAGCATTAGTCCCTTCTACCATGTGGAAGACACAACGTTCACCCCTTTTGCCATGTGTGGATGCAGCAAGAAGGCACCATCTGGAAGAACAGGTCTTGACCAGACAAAAGATCTGATGGTGCCTTAATAGTGGACTTCCCAGCCTCCAAAACTGTGAGCAATAAATTCTGTTGTTTATAAATTACCTGTTCTAATATAATTTGTTATAGCAGCCCAAACAGACACAGTATTTTTTAGAGCTCTGTCCTAGGTGTTCTTTTCCTACTCTATAGCTTTCTCTGAGATATTAAATTTTTTCCTAAGAATAATTTATTATTTTTAAATTGGAGGCAAATCTACTGGAAGCTACATTTTTTTTCCTCTTAACTCCTGACCAGAAGGTATAGCCACATACCACTTGGATATGCTACTCACATGTAACATCCAGGATTCTAAAATTGAACTAGTTACTCCTATCTCCACCCCTCTCCCACTGAGCCTTGTTCCATCTCTGGTGGTACTTGGCTTGGTGAACACCACCACTATCACTTATTTTGTAAGCATTCATATTACTTCCTTTGCACCCTCACATAAAATCAGAAAACCAATTTAACCCATTCTGTGACTGAAATTTGTCTTAATCCATTAACTGTTTTCCAATTCTATTGCCATGGCCCCATTCAGGCTGCCATCATCTCTCTCCTGGATCCCTTCAATAGCCTCCTAACATACCTTCTTTTCCTCTTCCTCCAATCTTGTCATTTTTGTCTCTTTTCCCACCCTAAAAGAATAAACACTGGCATAGTGATCACTTAAAAGTACGAATATTTGCAACTCACTATCTTAAGGAAAACTTTGCAGTGGCCACCTTGTTTTGTTTAGATAAAGTCCAAAGCCCCTAACACGACTTACAAGACCCTTCGCGGTATGGCCTTGGCTACTTTCTCAGCTTTATATCCCCTCTCACTTACTATCATGCTGTCATCCAGCTACCAGATCTGCCTTCCAGAATGAAAGGTTTATTCTGACAGCTACTGGCACTGCTGTTGGTAGTCAGCCCTCAGCTGTCATCTGTTTTCGGAGTTCCATATATCAAATGGCTGATATACATGAGGTTACTGTAGAGAGCTGGTCCTGTCATTTCAATTCAGGACAGCTGTGAAGGGCCATCTCAGCTTCAGAGCTCCCGGTAGGGTTGGCTGAGGCCTCTGTTAAGACTATCACAGCCCGACTTTTCTCTTCTCTCAATCTCATTTCCTTCCTTCCCTTCTCTTCCATATTACCTGGTAAAGATAAACCTTCTGCACACTAATCTCTGTTTCTGAGAATCTGCTTCCAGGGGAAAACAACTTATAACAACTCTGGTTTGCATTCCTGGCTCTAGCCATACTGAATATCATTGAGTTTCTAGAATGCCTGTCTTGCTCTCTTTTGCCTTCAGGTTTGTGCCAGGAACACAGGCTAGAAGAAAGCCTTCTGTCATCTTATATCTTATTCTTAAAAGGTCCCCTTTTAAATGTATTCTCATAGTAACCTCATTTTAATGTATTCTCATCCCCTCATTGCAACACCTCTATTACTCAGCACTATAACATCCCTAGATCATAAACTCTGTGTCTATTTTTGTATCCCCAGTGCCTGGTGAATAACAGATTCTCAGTAAACAATTGCTGAATTCATTTGTTCATTAATTTTGGTAATAGGGTAGCTTCACCCAAGTGTCCAAAATCCAGTAGTGAAGACATGCTCTCCAACAGTTCAGTCTCCTTTTCCTCCACTTTTCTACCAAAATTTATGTTAATAGGACTTTTCCTAGATGGCAATTACTCAAGTTTGCTGCTTGTTTTTTTCTGTGTGTTCGTGGTCAATCCCTTTCAGATAATACACTTGTTCTTTAGATATGTTAATACATTTAATCAGTTAAATATACTGTTGCCTGCCTGGGTACAGTTGTCTTTCCTCAAAGTGATTTTAATACATTAGTTTTAATCTGATCTGCTTTTGTTGATTTTATCCTTCAATTTTTCCCCAAGATCTTATGGGGGTGAGGAGTTTCTCTCTATAGTTCCCGTGTTCTGGCTGCTAATTACAACATACCCCTGTGGTGGAGGGGACTGTGTCAACATTCTTATTGGTTTAATGTTCCATTTCTCGTGTACAGTAAAACAAGTATGTTTTCAATTGTTTATAGCAACTTAAATTGTGTTTTAGCAGGGTTATTGCTTTTACTTGGAGAGAAACACTAATTTTATGGAAAAGGTGACAATGGTAATGTAGAGATAATAAAAAGAGGCAAGAAGTAGATTCAGAAATACTCTTCTTAAAGATACAATGGGAAAAAAGTCACCTCATTAATATAAAAAAAAAACCTGAAGATTAACTTTACCTGTAAAACAGTCATCCATTCCCATTCACAGCCCAGTGAGCATGCTACATTTGGATTTCAGAGCTCACCACTGTGCAGAACTGTTCTCAGTAAGGTTGTCACTGTTACCCAATCTCAAGGGCACTTTTCAGTTCTTCCTGCTTTTGACCTTAGTGGTAAACACTTCTCTTTTTAAGTAGCTGCTTGTACTCCTTTTTTCTCCTCTCACCCTCTCCCTGTACCTCCTGAGCCTCCTTTTACTCTTTCACTTCTTAACATTCCTGAGTCTGCTCTCTTTCTTCCTTTCTAAGCATGGTGAGTCCATCAAACTCAGGACTTTCTAGGCAGTCTTAGGAAACTTTCCCTTTCTCCCCTTATAGCAATTACTATTGTATATTATAATGTAACAGTGTTGTATTGCTTCTTAATTGTTTGAGTATTTGTCTCACTAGATTGTGAGCTGCTTCAGGGTAGAGGTTGGGTCTTTTGCATTCCCAACACACAGAGCAGAGTCCACAAACAATAGGTACACAACAGTTGTTGACTTAATAAATACCCTGGGAGATACTTGTTTCTATATATAAATATACTTCTTTCTACATAAATTCTTGTCAGAATTTGCCTTCTTATTAATTTCACACGGAACTCTAAACCAAGTTAAAAAAACCATATTTAATATACTCTAGAAAGATGTGTGCTCCTAATAGCAGGTTTAATTAAAATCATCCATGTGATAGTAAAAAAAAAATCTGGATTTTTCCGAAACTCTAGTACCAGTGGTGAAGGATATAATCCAAACATATTTTTTTCATTTGGAAAATAAGCATATTTGTGTCTTTATTTTATAATTACCTTTGGTAAGGTCATAAAACTGTATTCTAAGGATATTTTAAAGTTATTGACTTGAAAAAACAATGTCTCTGCAAAAAGAAATTTCAAGTTACTTTTTTCCTATAAAGAAAGGTGATGAAAAGATTCATCATTTTATTCTTGTTCTTCATATAATAGAGATTAAATACCATGCAGAGATTAAATATCATGACTAATAATTTAATTTAATCCAATAAATATTTCTTTACCTATAATATAGCCAGCAACATAAAGGCAATGATCTGTTTTGGGTGAAATAGACAATGGCTTGGTTTCAGCACCATTCTAGTTCTCTCTGATACACTTACTATACACATGCACTTTTAAAACTTTTAAACTAGAGTGTAATATTGCCATATAATTTTGGAAGACTGCTTTTCTGAGGGAACCAAGCATGAAGATTGTGGATACTCTGCTGTTATAATCTCAGAGTGACTCGGATTTGACTTTAATGAGTGATTATTTCAACTGATATGAGAATATCATACCACAGCACAGTTGTAATTTTTATCTCTAGTTCAGAAGCCAGAAAAAATGTTTTTTTTTTCAGTATACATAAGGCACAGATGATAAAGGATAAGTGCAGTTGCAGCAATTAGATGGCTTATTTCTGGTTTAATGAAACTCACCTAAGAACAATAAACTGATGGAAAAAGTTTGGACTGGGAACCTGGCATCACACAGTCCAGTTCTGCCTCTTAGTGATGCCTTTGGGAAGATCATTTTATTCTTCTGGCCTTCCATTTCCATTCATTCAGTTATTCATCTAAGTAACAACTATTCCTCTAATGGCTCCTGTGTGCCAGGAACTGTTTTGAAGAGTTGGTATAGAACAAAATCCAGGATGTCCTCCTGGAATTTTCAGTTATCAATGAAGTACAGTTGACCCTTGAACGATATGAGATTGAACTGTGTAGCTCCACATATAAGCCTTAGATGCCTTCACTTTGTGGCTTCTCTTCCACCTTCTCTACCTCTTCTTCCACCTCTGTCACCCCTGAGAGAGCAAGTTCTTTTCCTCCTCCTCCTCTTCTCAGCCAACTCAATGTGAAGATGATGATGATGAAGACCTTATGATGATCCCCTTTCACTTAATAAACAGTAAATGTATTTTTTCTTCCTTACACTTAATAGCATTTTTTTCTCTAGCTCATTTTATTGTAACAATACAGTATATAACACATATACAAAACTATGTTAATTGACTGTTTATGTCATCATCTAACATGAAGCATTGTTACATGTGTGTCTTATCTACTTTCAGTAGTTTTATTAGGCATGCACTTTTTTGGGTGTTTTTGGAAAATTTGGATCAAAATTCTGGAATTTCATGACATTGTTTTCTCATATATTGTGAATAATTTATTATTTCCTCATAAGAAACTCCCACACAAATTTCAAAGACTTCTTTAATAATTTGGTGAATGAAAAGGGTTAATGTATTGATTTATTACTTTGAGCATCAGTGAAGTTGAAAATGTGTTTAATTATTTTTATTATGAAATAAGTTAGAAACAGAATATGGGTAATAATGTAATGAATACCCATGTACCCAATGACAAGCTTAAAGAAAAAGAAAGTTACAGATACACTTGTAGCCTGTAAAATATCCTTCCTGGATGCATTTCTACTTTCTTCTCCCCAGAGATAACCACTAGCTAGAATTTGGTAAATATTATTCCCAAGTATAATTTTTATACTTTTATACATACATATATATCCCTAAAGTATATGAAACCTTGCATATTTTATAGCATTGGAGCACTGATATCATGCTATAAGTATCCTCTGCAACTTGTAAAAAGTCCAGTATTAAAATTTTTTGCTCTTTAGCCACTAATATATGGAGCTCTAGTTTAATAGTTTTCACAGATTTATAAAAGTTCATTATATGAATATATTCACTTTGAGTGTTGATAGATATTCATATGGTCTACAGTTTCATTATAAGCAAAAAATGATACACTGAAGATTCTTACATAAATGTCCTTATGTACATTTGAGAGTTTCTTTAAGAAACAGCCTTAGAGTGAAAATGTCAGGTCATAGGATAGACACATCAGCTTTCCTAGATTTTGCCATTTGCTCTCTAAGGTGCTTGCTCTGATTTACACTCTTACCAGTACTACAAAAAGTATTCTAGTTGTTCCACATCCCAGCCAGTAGTTACTGGTATTATCCAACTTTAAGTTTGTGGTTAATGAGATGGTTGTGAAATGGTATCTCATTATGGCTTTAATTTTTATTTCCTTGATTACTTGTGTAATTGAGCATCTTTGGATAGGTTCATTAAGTTTACTGGCTTTTCCTCTTCTACATATTGCCATATATATATTATATATATATTTTTAGACATATTCTTACCCCGTGGCCCAGGTTGGAGTGCAGTGGTGCCATCCTGACTCACTGCAACCTGTACCTCCTGGGTTCAAGCAATTCTCCTGCCTCAACCTCCCAAGTAGCTGTGATTACAGGCATGCGCCACCACAACTGGCTAATTTTTGTATTTTTAGTAGAGACAGGGTTTCACCATGTTGGTCAGGCTGGTCTCAAACTCCTGGCCTCAAGTGATCCATCCACCTTGGCCTCCTAAAGTGCTGGTATTAAGGCATGAGCCACCGTGCCTGGCCATATTTTTTAAACTTATATATATAAAAACTAGGATACTTATCTTTTCATTTATAATTTGTGATAGTACCTTTTATATATTCTTCTTATTAATTTTTAATTGTTATATGCTTTCCCAAAACCTTCCAGCCTATGGTCACCTTTTAACTTTGTTGATGGAGTCTTTTGTATAGTGTTAGATTTTAATGTCTGTAAATTTAATACTTTTTTCCTATATGAACTGTGATTTTATTTTTTTTTTTTAGTTTAGAGACAGGGCCTTGCTCTGTCCCTCAAGCTGGAGTGCAGTGTCACAATTGTAGCTCACTGTAACCTATAACTCCTGGGATCAAGTGATCCCCTTGCCTCAAGCTTCCTGAGGAGTTAGGACTACTGGCATGCACTACTATACCTGGCTAATTTTTAAATATTTTGTAGAGACAAGGTCTCTCTATGTTTCCCAGGATGGTCTTAACTCTTGGCCTCAAGTAAGCCGCCCACCTCGGCTTCCCAAAGTGCTTGGATTACAGGTGTGAGCCACCATACCTGGCCTGAACTGTAATTTTTGTTTTGTTTCTTTCCTCTTAATGTCAGATAGTTTTCTATATTTTTTTCAAAATAATTTATTTATTTATTTATTTTTGAGACATTCTCACTTCTTCGCTCAGGCTGGAGTGCAATGGTGCGATCTTGGCTCACTGCAATCTCTGCCTCCTGGGTTCAAGCAATTCTCCTGCCTCGGTCTCCCCAGTAGCTCGGATTACATGCACGTGCCACCACACCTGGCTAATTTTTGTATTTTTAGTGGAGACGGGGTTTCACCATGTTGGCCAGGCTGGTCTCGAACTCCTGAGCTCAAGTGATCATCCCACCTGGGCCTCCCAAAGTGCTGGGATTACAGTCATGAGCCACTGCACCTGGCCCGTTTTCATTTTTTATACAAAAATGTTCAATCTATGTGGAATTTATTTTTGAATATGGTGTGAGGTAGGCATAATCATTTGATGCTTTTTCCACAAACAGTGGTCTCAGATTCATTTATCAAATTGCCCTTTTTTTTTCCACTGATACATAATGCAACATCTCTCATATATGATTTCCATATATGTGAAGATGTGTTTCTGGGTTTTCTATACTCTCATTGGTCACTTTGTATAGCTGTGTCAATAACATGCCAATTAATTTCTATAGCTTCAAAAAAGTATAATGCTTCCTATACTGTACAAGTTGTGTCCTCCATAAGAACACCAGGGTAGAGACTGAAATCCAAATCCTGCTTGATACACCCAGACATAAGGCTGTGCCTACCTAAAAGGCACTTTTTTCTAATTCATAGAAAGACTGCCTGCTGGGTAAACTATGTGCTTTCAGGGCTCCCCGCTTTCATCCTAGGGGTACTTTTTCCTTCTTCGGAAACTGATAGAGAAAGGCTACTACATACTCTGAATGGATGTCAATTGGACATCCAATAGGACAAGATGGCAATTCTCCCATCTTGTCCTTCTTCAAAAGTGTCTAGTCTATACTAGGCCTTTTGATCTTGCTGAAATCTATGTAAACCTTGTTGAGAATTTCACTAATCTTGCATTGTTTTTTATTACTTTGTAGAGAATTGACATATTTTTGAATTTAGTTTTCCCATTAATTAATGTGATATTAATATTTATTCATGCCTTTTTAATGCCTTTTAACAGAGTTCAATAATTTATTCATAAAGGTTTTGTAAATATTTGTTAATTTATTTTCAAGGTTTCCCTTTCATTGTCATACACACACACACACAATTGCACTTTATGCTTGTGCATCACTCATGTTTAGGAACACATTTTTTTTATAATGATGACATTAAAAAATACTTATTGGTCATTCAAAATGAATTTCCTTTTCAAGACCTTAGTTTATTATTTATTTCCTGGTCTATCTGTGGCGTAATACCTTCCTCCCAGTGATTTGTAAGAACTTTTGAAAGTTGAAGGCAAATTGTATTTCATCATATGTATTTCTAATTTTTTCTTCCAGTTTGCCATTTGACTTCTAGTTTCATTATTGGGTATTTTTTCTTTGACTGCAGAAAATTTAAATTTGATGGAGTCACATATACTACCCTTATGTGATTTCTTTTTTGTTTTTATGTTTCCTTATTCAAGATTATATAACTATTAATTTATATTTTATTTTTGAAGTTATTTTTATTTAAGTTTTTAATCTATTTGATGTTTGCTGTAATTAGTAATGTCAGTTTTATTTTTTTTCTTTTCAGGAAGTTAGCCAAATGTTCTAGCACCATTTTATTCTCCACTGAACACTGCTTCCATGATAAATTCGTGCCTTAATCTTCATTTTCAGTCTTGTTAACTACTTGAAGAGTTGATAAATCTTGGAATTTCAGTTAATCAATTAAACATTTTTGAAAACTAAGAGAATACTTTACCTTAACACTGCAGTAGTTCATGGGAGAATGCTCCCAACAAATAATTCATATTTTCACACTGCCTACTCACAGTCTGGCCAATATAGAGTAGATAATAAATAGGCAATAGATGGATGAATGAATTGTGGAAATTAGGAGACATCTTTTAATTTAGATTTATTTTTCTTTGGAAGGGAGGTAGGTTTTAATTTCTTGAAAGGTTGTAATTCAGTAGAACAGGAAGGGAGAAACTAATGCAGAGGAACAGAAGGAATGCATGAGATGGAGAATGCCTAGAAATGTTTGAGACATTGATTAAGTCATCAGAAATGGAAACAAGTTTAGAAACAACTTAGAAAATAATACACTGTAGGTCTGATAAATATTGTAAGATTGGGAGTTTTTTGTTAAATTATGGAAAATTTTATACAGATAGAATAGTAGAACAGACCACATGAACCCATCTCATATTATCTTCAACAATTATCAGTTCAAAAGTTGCTATCGTTATCTCTATCTCCACACATTTCATCTTTTCCTCCACCACTGGATGACTTTGAAAGAAATCCTAACCATTTCAACTATAAATATTTCAGCATGTCTCTGTAAAAGTTAAAGACTCTATAACAACAAGACATAGACCCAATATCCAGGTTGAGTAGGAGTTTGCTATCTTACTAATCTAATGTATTAACAAAGTCTAGAGCATTCTTATTAAAGTGGTAGAGCATGAAGAACCTTTTACCTGGAGTTAGGAGATTTGCTGGGTTGAAGTCCTGGCTCTCAACTTCCCACCTGTGTGAGTCCAGCAAAGCTCTCAATTCCAAATCTCAATTTCCTCATTAGTGAAAGAAGGATACATAGTAGTAGTTGTATCCATTTCAGAATTGTCATCAGGATTGAAGTAACAGATGTGAAAACAAAACTAAAATTGTGAAGTAGTAACTTCCAGTCCAATCTTCTTCTTTGTAAATGATCTTGAGGACAGACACATCACCTGAAGGATAGATCATCTTTGCCTAGCCTTGTCTACAATGTTCTTGCTAGGTTTCTTTTCCTAAAAACACGTTACTTAGGTACTTAACAGAACAAACAAACGAACAATCAAAAGACAAAACCAAAAAACTTTGGGGTTATAGACACCCATACTCATAAGTATTTCTGAATACCAAGAGAAGAGTATTTAGGTTTGCTTCTCTCACCTTTTCACCTTTCATTTCATGTACCCTGTCCTTTGTCTCAGCTCTAATAGCTCTGAGAGCTGATTACTTTTCGGGTGTCCCAAGTATCAGGATCCTGCCTAGTGCAACTCAAATTTCCAGAAGTTAATTTAGTGGCCTTTTGGTGACCAGAGCTTCAGATAACTCACAGGGAAACAATGTTTATTTCCTCTCCCACTAACAGTCACAAAAAATCATAAAAAAGAGTAGCAGGGGCAGTTTTGATGGCTAACCTCTCTCTCCATCCTTTGGGGGAAAATTGCTCATCTCCCTATAGGTGGAACTCTAAAGACAATGTATTCCTAAAAGGGGCCATCTGGGCGGTGTCCTCTTTTCCCAGCGCCCTGATTTCTATTCTTAGATCTGGAGATAGGCGGCTTTCATTTTTCCTGCTCCCAGTTCCCAGACCTTCCGTGGGGCCGCAGGATCCCCGGCTGGCGGGTCGCGGAGGGTGGCCGGCCGGGCTGCGCACTGCGCGCCTCCGCTGCGGGGCTCCGGGCCTGTGGACTCGGCGGAGTCCGCTGAGTCAGTTTCTTCCCGCGCGACTCCCGGCCGCGCCGCCGCTGGGGTGGAATCTGGTCCCAGGAGGCGGCGCCCGCCCGGGGTCCGGTCTAGGCGTGCGTGGGGGCCACGGTCACGGTCATCCCGGCCAGGCCCGGCTCCAGCAGCCCCAGGGCCGCCGCCAGAGTTCTGCGCGGCCCGTCGCCTCGGCCGAGCCTCTGGCAGGCCCCTGAGCTCGTTTTTTGGGGCCTGAGTGGGGGAGGAGGAAGCCGAGCAGGAGGGCTCCGGAGAGGGAGGGCAACGCGGGGCGGGGAGCTGCCTCCTTCCTCATAAACAGGCGGGCGTGGGCGCCGATGGGGCCCGCGGGGAGCGCTGGCTGCGGGCGGTGAGCTGAGCTCGCCCCCGGGGAGCTGTGGCCGGCGCCCCTGCCGGTTCCCTGAGCAGCGGACGTTCATGCTGGGAGGGCGGCGGGTTGGAAGCAGGTGCCACCATGGCTAGTGGCAGCTGTCAGGGGTGCGAGGAGGACGAGGAAACTCTGAAGAAGTTGATAGTCAGGCTGAACAATGTCCAGGAAGGAAAACAGATAGAAACGCTGGTCCAAATCCTGGAGGATCTGCTGGTGTTCACGTACTCCGAGCACGGTAATCACTTGAAAATAAACTGTGCTTTTATTTTTGCAAACTTTCTCCCCCTCCTCACATTTGCAAATTTTGTCCTCCTCCCCTTGACGCTGCTCAAACCCGGACTCTTAAGGAGCCGCAAACTCCCATATTCTTTCCTTAGGGCAGAAAGCAGCTGAGAATTCCAGGAAGGTCTTCACCTTTTTGACTTTTCTCCCCGTTTCAGACTAAAAAGGAAAGGGGGTGCTGTGGATTGTGACTTTGCTTCTTTTCCCCACCCAATTGTTTTCCAGCCTCCAAGTTATTTCAAGGCAAAAATATCCATGTGCCTCTGTTGATCGTCTTGGACTCCTATATGAGAGTCGCGAGTGTGCAGCAGGTAAAGGCATTGTTATCACTTCAACTCATTCTCCCTTCTGTTTGGAAGGAGACGTTTTACTGGCAATGTTAATATAGCCGAGAGTTCTTGGTTTTTCCCGAAATTTGGCTTGAGGAACCTCTGACTGTGATTTTAAGATGGGAATATTGTTAAATCATTAGGCAATGTAAACGGGATGAAGAGCCCCAGTATGTGTTCCCTGAGTGTCTTTAAGAAGTAACTTTATAAAACCAACAGTATGGATGGTGGTAGAAGGAGGATAAAAATGGGTTCGGGTTTAGTCTCGTTATTGGCAAGATGAATTCATTAGTGGTTAGACCTGACAATTCCAAGTATCTTCCTAATATAGAGCATGTCCTAGATGAGAAGATTATGAATAGTTTGGAAAAGGGGAATAATTAATAGTGATAAAATGCAACTTTGTCACTAGCAAACTCTTGTAGAGTTCAGCACTTTTTAAAATTCAAAGATTTCTAGCCTTTAGTTGTAGTATACCTTGTAGTATCTAAAGAAAGTGATGTCTTATGAGACCCTCATAGTTTGCAACTGTTGTCATATAAAATGCATGTAGATGTGAAACTTTTACAATCTGTACCATAGGAAACCCAGAAATTTGCTATATATCTTGGATTTTTTTAAAGGGGGCCTTAAAATGGTAATTAAGAATGATTTACAGTCAAAACAAAATTATAGGCCAAGGTGATAACTTCCTTCGGAGCACTTAGAGATTTGGGGAACTGAAATCAGTTTTGTCATCTGCATGTTAACTCATGCAGAGAAAGAGAATTGGACTTTGAACTCCTTGGAGGTGCAGTCAGAAAGCCAATGTTTCTTAATGGTTGAGAGGCTTGACAGACATGAGGCATCTCAATCTTTAAATTGGTGTGGGTCTATCTTTATCTTGATGTTTATCTCTGTACCTAGCTGTATCTGGTCTGGGTGAACCATCTAGCTTCTTTGATATGAGGACATTTACATCTGGAAGAAATATTTTAATTTGTTTTCAACTGTGAAATATTTTCCATCTGACTATTATAGATTTTCACGCTGCTATCAAACCAAACCAAGAAAAGATGGAGGCATAATCAAGATGCTGTTCTTTTAAGACTCAAAGTCGGAATTTTGCCTGTGGAATATGAGTCACTTTTTGGGCACTGGCCTATTGTGCTTCCTGCTCTGCACCCACGTCATCCCTTCTTACTTGTCTCTGCTTTGGTGTTCAGAAGTGCCTGATTCTGGCCACCTTCATTCCCTAGACTCTGTACTTGATAGAGTCACTCCTGCTTGATACTGCTCAGGACAGTCAGATCCTGGGTAGGCGTTTTGGTCTGCAGGGCCTAGATAAGGCAGTGCTAGACTTGAGAACCCAAGGGAGCCTGGAACATACTTCCTAATTCTTAATTTTAGAAATTGCTCAATCCTGAGCATACTTGTCTGGAGTAGTTATGAGTGTCACTTAGTATTTCTGCCTAGAGAGTACCAGAGGCAAAGTATGCTGGAAAATAAGGAAGAGTCTTTTTAAAAGTAATTAATTACTTTTTTGGATGTATCATAGTTGTATATATTTTTGGGATACATATGCTATTTGATACATGTATACAATGTGTAATGTTCAAATCAGGGTAACTGGAATATCTGTCACCTCGAACATTTTTCTTTGTGTTGGCAACGTTGCAATTTCTTTCTTCTAGCTATTTTAAAATATGCAATAAATTATTAACCATAATTTCCCTGCTGTACTATTAAATATTAATTGCTTGTATCTAATTATATTTTTGTACACATTAACCACCTTCTCTTTATCCCTCCCCATCCTTTCATTTCCAGTCTCTGGTAACCACCATTCTACTCTCTTCCTCCATGAGATCCACCTTTTCTGCTCCTACATATGAGTGAGATTATGCAATATTTTATTTCTGTACCTGGCTTATTTAATTTAACCTAATGACCTCCAGTCCCACCCATGCTGTTGCAAATGACAGGATTTCATTTTTTATGACTGAATAATATTCCATTGTGTATGTATACCACATTTTCTTTTATTTTTAGTTAAGTAATTAATTTAGAGACAGGGTCTCACTCTGTTGCCCAGGCTGGAGAGCAGTGGTGTGATTAAAGCTCACTGCAGGCCTGCAATCCTGGGCTGAAGTAGTCCTCCTGCCTCAGCCTCCCAGGTAGCTAGGACTATAAGCATGTGCCACCATGCTCAGCTAATTTTTTTTTTCTTTTTTTACTTTTTGTGGAGATGGAGTCTTGCTATGTTGCCCAGGTTAGTTTCAAACTCCTGACCTCAAGCAATCCTCCTGCCTTGGCCTCCATATTTTCCTTGTTAATCTGTTGATAGACATATAAGGTGATTCTGTATTTTAACTATTGTGAACAGGGCTGCAATAAACATGGGAGTTCAGATATATTGATGTTCTTTTTTTGGATATATACCCAGTGATGAGATTACTGGATCACATGAAAATTCTCTTTTTAGTTTTTTAAGATACCTCCATACTGTTTTTCATAATGGCTGTGCTACTTTATATTCCCATCAACAGTGTACCACCATTCCCCTTTTTCTGCATCCTCACCAGCATTGGTTATTTTTTGTCTTTTTGATAATAGCCATTCTGCCTGTGAGATAATATCTCATTGTGGTTTTGATTTGCCTCTCCCTAATGATTAGTGAAGTTTGGGATTTTTTTTTCATGTACCTGTTAGCCATTTGTCTGTCTTCTTTTGAGAAATGTCTATTTGGATCTTTTGTCCATTTAAAAATAAGACTTTTTTTTTTTTTGCTAATTGAGTTTTTTTAGTTCCTTATGTATTCTGGTTGTTAATCTTTTGTTGAATGGATATTTTGCAAATATTTTCTCCCTTTATGTTGTCTCTTCACTTTGTTAATTATTTTCTTTGTTGTGCAGAAGCTTTTTAGCTTGATATAATCCCATTTGCCTATTTTTGTTGTTGTCGCCTGTGCTTTTGAGGTCCTACCCCAAAAATCATTGCACAGACCAATGACCTGTAGCATTTCCCCAGTGTTTTCTTCTAGTAGTTGCATAGTTTCAGGTCTGAGATGTAAGTCTTTAATCCATTTTGAAATGATTTGTGTATATGGTGAAAGCTGTGGATCTAGTTTCCTTCTTTTGCACAGCCAATATTTGATTCTCACTGAAATCTCACTGCCCCCTTGGAAATATTACCGGATGTTTTACTCTCATAGCGAAGTGAGAGTAAGCTGCTCACTGAGGATCAAAGAGCTTGTGACAGACCTAAGACTCAAGTCTTCTCACACATTCAAAATCTCTTTCCATCATACAATCTACTAGCTGCTGAATTCGCAAGCTTTTTGTGCAAGCTAGTAAAAAGCAAAATGGTTTGATACAAATACTGTGGCCATGCTAGGTACAATGACATCAATTTAAATTATCATTGGTCTTAACAAGGGGATGTAGAAAGGGGTCTCCTACTGACATTTTAATACTCACTTAAAAGTAGTATTTTTCCTTCAGATTTCTTTATATTATTAGTATAATTACGGTAAGTATCCTTTACTGATTTATATGTTGAATTAGCTGGAAGTGCCAAAAGAAAAACTCTTAATGATGAATTTAAGGTATTAAGGTAAATTTCTCCTTCATTTAATTTAATAGTAATTCTTAATAACTATTTAAAATAGAGATTAAGGTTTGTTTCTAGATGCCATTTAACATGATATTCCAGACTGCCAGTTTTATTTTCAAAGTTTGTTTCATATTTTATTAATGTTTCTTCATAAATGACAGTCTTTAGAAAATTGACGGTTAGGCTAGGTGCTTTATATTTTTCTTTTCCTGCCCATCATTTCACTGTGCTCCTAAATTTTACATCTCTTTATTCTCAAAGTTTCAACCTTTGAAGAAGGGGAGCAAAATAAATGAAAGTGGCTAAAATTTTTTCTTTAACCCCTAGACTCTTTCCTGTTGTGCATTAATTACATGCTTGAGTTTTTAGAATAGTTATAATAAAGTAAAACTACCAATTTAATTGTATTGCAACTGTGCAAGATGGGAACCTTCTCTCTTAGAAAGATAAGCTTTTAATTGAATAGATTAATGGATCAATTGTTACCTCTGCTTTGCTGCCAGAGATTCTATTTAATCACAGAAGTTCCATGTACTGCTGGAAAGCTCAGTTGCCTGAATCTTTTTGCAAAGCACTTACTGATACTGTTGCTTCACCAACCAAAACAAACAGGTTTTTTCCTTGAGTCAGCTTTGTAGGTATAGAGATGAGTTTGGCATCCTATGTGACTTTTTTTTTTTTTTTTTTTTACCACCAGAAGCTGTTCAGAATGTTATTTTCTTAAATAGTTCGGAAAAAAGTCTTGATGTATTTTATGGAAGCACAAAAATAGTCAGTTTCTATGACAGCTGGATTGTCAACGTCTGTTCAGCTTACGTGGAGGAGGATGTCCTACTTGAGTAGTATAGGTAGAAATAGCTATCAGAAATTGCTGCCTTTGAAAGCAATTTGAAATTATGTAAAAGGAAGTAATGACAAAATAAAGCAATTTATGTTTAATCTGGAAAAGATCCAAAAGTAATATTGTAAAGAGATCTTGAGTAATCATTTTTATCTTCCTAAAATAGCCGTTGTTTACTCCTGTAAGCGAGTAAGAAACGTGCCATTATTCCTTATTGGGTGCATATAGATTTCTCACCTTGTCATTCAACTCCTTGCAATATTCAACTTTACTTATGCATCCAGGCTTATCCCAAAATAGCCTCTTCCCTGTAGCAGCTTCCTTATCATGTAGCAGCCTACTCTCCTCACCGCTCATCCGTTCTTATACAGTCTGGCTTAAGCTCTACCTCTTCGTATTATATTCTTCTCTGAGTAATTTCAACTCACACTGAGTCTTACTTTCAGTATTTCTATTATATTGGTATTTATTACACATCACACTTAGATACTTTTCCATTAGTCTCTAGAGGGTGCATATATATGCACTTTCTCTCTCTTTTTTTTTTTTTTTTGACCATGTCAAGTATAGTTCTATAGTAAATAGAAAGAATTGGAGACCCTTTACATTTAGAGAGGGAGGAGTCTACAGTAGGAAGAATAGGTTAATTTTCATCTCCGGTTTGAAATCAGGACTTTCAATGTTTTTTTCAGAGGTAAAGAGCAACTTAGTCAAGTTGGCATCTTGTAAACAGACTGAGTGAAGATGTACTTAAAATGCATCTATAATTTCATATTTTATTTTGAAATGTGAAAGAGCCTACTAGGGGTGTCTGTGATCTCTAGACCTTATCAATTCATTCTAGAGAAATCTAGAGGGAGCCATTGAGGAGTTCTACCTCCTGTCTATTTTATAGAGCTCTTTCTCTTTTTCTCCTATCAGATGTAGATTCAATTGCTAAAAATGCCACGTTTCTTGCCTCTATTATTCTAGCTTCATTACTTGGGGAGCAGCCATTCTGATAACTTACATTTTGCTACTAAAATCTCCAACTTCACATAATCCTTCATTATAAGCCACTTCATTTTTTCCTATAATTAAAATTTTAAATATGTGGAGGAAATTCTGTCAGGTAGATATGACTTAAAACCTACTAAGGGCCAGGTGCAGAGGCTCACGCCTGTAATCCCAGCACTTTGAGAGGCCAAGTCAGGAGGACTGCTTGAGCCCAGGAGCTTGAAACCAGCCTGGGCAACAGAGCGACACCCCTGTCTTCACAAAAAAAAAAAAAAAAAAAATTAGCTGGGTGTGGTGGCACATACCTGTAGTCCCAGCTACTTGGGAGGCTGAAGTGGGTGGATCACCTAAGGACAGGAGTTCTAGGCTGCAGTGATCTATGATTGCACCATTGCACTCCAGCCTGGGTGACAGAGTGAGACCCTATCTCAAAAACAAAAACAAAACCAAAAAAAAAAAACAACAAGAAAAAAAAAGTACTAAGGATCTGGTATAGCCATTCTTGCACTTAATAATCTTGGTACAACCTCTAAAACTATTTTTTATAGTTTATTTTATTTTGCCTTATTTAGACAATTGGCATGTCTATGTTCTTCATAATTTAGAAATTATATGTATTTATATATATGTAAATTATATATATTATATATAAATTAAATTATATATATTATATATATATAAATTAAATTATATATATTATATATATAAATTAAATTATATATATTATATATATATAAATTAAATTATATATATTATATATATAAATTAAATTATATATATATAATATATATATATTTGAAATGGATTCTTGCTCTGTCATCCAGGCTAGAGTGCAGTGGCACAATCTTGGCTCACTGCACTCTCTGCCTCGCGGGTTCAAGCGATTCTCCTTCCTCAGCCTCCCGAGTAGCTGAGATTACAGGCGCCCGTCACCATGCCTGGCTAATTTTTGTATTTTTAGTAGAGACTGGGTTTCACCATCTTGGCCACATTGGTCTCAAACTGCCGGCTGAAATGTTGTATCTTTTGTATGTCTTTCTGGTGTGATTTTTGGAGAAAGGTGTATCCTAAGAATATGGCTTGCTTTTGTTTCTGGGTAAGCATTTTAGGGTATCATTTTGTTGTATAACCATTATTTACAAGTGAGATAAGCATCTATTCCACTAAGATTGAAGAGATTCATGTTTGACTGAGTATGCTGTATTAACATTCTTTAAAACATGTGAATATATGTCTTTCTTGTTTTCAGGTGGGTTGGTCACTTCTGTGCAAATTAATAGAAATCTGTCCAGGTACAATGCAAAGCTTAATGGGACCCCAGGATGTTGGAAATGATTGGGAAGTCCTTGGTGTTCACCAGTAAGTATGATAGAAAGGTACAACAAACGGCCTCGAGTATTTATCTATACACATGACAACCTCCCCTTGATACACTGTGTTTGCAATCCAAGGCTACTCCTGTGGAATTCTTTAAAATACAGATATTTTTCCTTGAGTCAATGATTTACATTTATAGAGAGCTTTAAACTCAGAAGTTTGATTTAGAAAGCAAACATTTAAGGTAACATGTCAGAAGTTATTATTTTAATAATGTAATCATATAATTATAAAACTGGTTAAGTTGTAGATTTTTGATGAGTACTTTTGAATTCAAACCATGAAGAGATTTTGGCTTTTAATAATAGAACCGATACAAACCACTAGTTCTTAAAAAAATGGGAACTGAGAAAAGTTAGTTCTGTAAGTAGTAATTTGAAAGTTGATGTTCTACTGTCTTTAAATAGTACATTTATATATATTCCTATATATACAGTAAGTTTAAACTATGGCTTTCAGAAAGAGTAAGAAAGAGGAAATTACCTTTCAGCACATCTGCAGCCAAATCTTGATAGTAATTTTACCAGCTATGTTTTTGCAGTTTGCAGCGTAATGGCTTCTTAGATGAGACTACTTCCTTAGCCATCATTAATTAAGAAAATATTTTCTCAAGAAGAATGTGTTTCCGGGAAAATACATTTTGGATAGCTTTGTTTCTTGACAGTTAAAAAATATCTTCTAAGCTACTGAGGAGGCTGAGGAAGGAGAATCACTTGAACCTGGGAGGCAGAGGTTGCAGTGAGCGGAGGTTGCAGTGAGCCGAGATTGCACCACTGCCCTCCAGCCTGGGTGACAGAGCGACACTCTGTCTCAAAAACAAACAAACAAACAAACAAACAAACAAACCTTTTGTCATTAACTTTAAATCTTTTTTATACCTAATATGACTTTTCTTTATCACAGAAAAGGAAATTGTGAATATTTTTTGGCTTCCAATGGTATATGGTTTATGAAAATTTAATTTATGAAAAATTTTCAGGTGTTTGTATTGCTGATCAGTGTCAAGTAGTGCTATAAATTTAGACAAATTAGAGCTATGTGTTTGTCCATAAGTGAACATATCTGTGCTTATACATTTTCCCCTCTTTGACAAATGTGTTGCTCTTCTTGTTTTCAGTACATAAAGGGTGTGTTTTGGAAAGAGCATATTTACAATTAATTGGAGTTCTCGTCTTCAATCTAATCTCTGTAATTCTATGTATGAGTTCTAAAGTATACAGCATTTGATGAGGAATTACTCAAAATATACCAGTAATTAGGAATTGTAACTTTAAATGTCCCTTGGTTTGGGTGAGAATTTCCAGGAAGTCCAAAGATGAGCCAGCCTATAACCTCAGGGAGTGTTTGGGAAACTCATCTAGTCATATTCCTGTACAAACCAACTGTTCAAATTAAATTACATAAAAGTGTATATAGGAAATTTCATTCACTCACTCAGTTACTCATTCACTCACTTTGTTCATCCAGTCGTTCATCTTCTATTCATTGAATGTTTTTGAAGCCTGTCCTCTGGGTCAGAAACCATGCAGTTGTGAAGAAGATAGACACACTGCTGTCTCCAGTGGTGTGTATTAGATCACTCCCAGCAAAAATTGATTGTAAAACAGATTTCTCTTTTTTCAAGGCCTTTTCCCTCCAAAGACTTACTAGTACTGAAGAAAAATTTCTTCCGTGGTGATAAAGTCAGGAATTGTGGGAATGGTATAGGGAGAGGTAGGGGCAGGGTGATTAGGAGGAAGGCTGGCAGAGAATCGAAGACTGGCTTCATTCAGGTCCTCCAATTGCCAAATGGAGATTATGCAACGTTTCTTGAATACATACAAAACTCTAGATGTGGCCAGCTCAGTCTTCTCCCAATAATGTAAAGCCAAACAATGCTTTGCAGGAATAGACTAGAGATTATATTTTGGGATTAATAACATAGGGATTAAAATCTTATCTTGAACTAACTAAACATTATTGATATGCTAAATTCACTTTTTTTTTTTTTTTTTTTTTTTTTTTTTTTAGACAGAGTCTAGCTCTGTTGCCAGGCTGGCGTGCAGTGGCGTGATCTCGGCTCACTGTAACCTCTGTGTCCCGGGTTCAAGTGATTCTCCTGCCTCAGCCTCTCGAGTAGCTGGGACTGCAGGAGTACGCCACCACGCCCAGCTAATTTTTGTATTTTTAGTAGAGACGGGGTTTCATCATGTGGGCCAGGATGGTCTTGATCTATTGACCTCATGATCCCCCCGCCTCGGCATCCCAAAGTGCTGAGAGTACAGGCGTGAGCAACGGCCACCAGCCCACTACTTTTTAATATATCATTAATTTCTCTTTTAAAAACAGTGGCAATCAATAATTTAAATATTATAATGAATTCTTAATTTATATACACAAACCAACATCTTTATTATATCTCTATATTTTAATATATCAACATGTCTAAGATAATTTATAAATTTACATCATATATAAAAATGGGTTTGCTCTCGATGTATATAAGGCTTCATGATATTTTGAATATGGAGTTGGGTGAAAATAGTGAATCTGAATATTTGAATTTGAATATTTATTGGAAAATAAGTAGTGCTTTTAACTTTTTAAATGAGACACATAATAGTCCCCTGTTGTTTTTTTTGTTTTTTTAACTTTATTAAAGTATAGTTGACAATTAAAAATTGTTTATATTTAAGGTATACAATGATGATTTGATATGTGTACATTGTGAAATATTCACCACAATCAAGCTAATTAACATTCCCTGTTAGTTTTTATAAGCCTGGTTCAGGTTTGTAGAAAGAAACAAACACACATGGCCAGGCACGGTGGCTCACACCTATAATCCCAGACTTTGGGAGGCCGAGGCAGGAGGATCACTTGAACCCAGAAGTTTAGACCAGCCTAGGCAAAATAGCAAACCCTGTGTCTCCAAAAAAGAATGAAAAAATTAGCCTGGTGTGGTGGCATGTACCTGTATTCCTAGCAACTCAGGAGGCTGAGGCAGGAGGATTGCTCACTTGAGCCCAGGAGTTTGAGGTTTCAGTGAGCTATGATTGCACCATTGCATTCCAGCCTGGGTGACACAGCAAGACCCTGTCTCTAAAAGCAGGCAACAAAAACACATGAGCTTCACTATAGGGAATTAAATACAATGAGAGTAATAAAAAATAGGTGAGCAAAAAAAATGCAAATAAGCAAATTTTGAGTATGATATTTCATTCTTGATTTCTGTTTTTAACTCCAGATTGATTCTTAAAATGCTAACAGTTCATAATGCCAGTGTAAACTTGTCAGTGATTGGACTGAAGACCTTAGATCTCCTCCTAACTTCAGGTAATATGTGTATATGTTTTTCGTGTTGATTCAAATTAAAAAAAAAGTTGATACCATTAACTAAATATGTGTGTGTGTGTGTTTTTTTTTTTTTTTAAAGATCAGGATTAGGGTAGCTTGATTTAAATGTCCTAAAATTGCATCTGTTTTTAGATCTAGTGATGGGACAGCCATAATATAATCTAAATATCAGTTATTTCCAAAATTCTTTCTATTTCCATCTCTTCTCCTTATCTCTTTTCTCTATACTTTGCCTCTCAAAAATCTCATTCAATACCTTGGTTTTAAACATTACCTTATATATTATCCCCAAATCTCTGTTGGTAGTCCAATGTTTGCTCCCAAAATCTGGACCTTCATCTCATATTCCCCCAGGTTAGTGGTCATTCCTGCCCTTGCCATTATTACTTCTTTCTCCCTATATATCTTTAATAAATTTTCTATAATATATGTTCTGGAGTATGCCATAATCGTTACATTTTGAAAACACATAGGAGTACTTGAGTATTTGCTAGATGCCAGGCTTCACAAGTAAAATGCTTCACATGCTTTTAAACACCTGAACCTGAAAACACCCCTTGAGATAGGGATTTTATCTCAGTTTTCTAAGTGAGAAACACTGAAGTGCAGAGAAGTTGCTTTGGCCACTAAGAGGTAGAAACAGGGTCTGATTCTCCATGTCAGGTTCCTTCCCTGAGAAAACTTTGGCCTGGTAGATAACGGACCTGAAAACAAAAAATCTTGAAATGATGCAACAGTTGTGGGCATTGCTGTGCTGGACACTGGCTATTATATAAGGTTCCGAGAAGAAAGGCTGCTCACAGGGAGCTAATCTTGAAGGGCTGGGAGGAGTTTCCTTCCATGTAGGGGAGGGCTTTTTAGGTTGAGAGAAGTATGGGTGCAGAGGCCTGGGAGGATAGCATGAGAGAGGCTGGACGTGTGATTGGGAAGGTTTGAATTGTCCTCATCAGTCCTGCTAAGAGATGTAAAGACCATGCTGGAGAAAGAGGAAGATGAGAGTATGAGGGAAAAACAAGAAGGTACTCAACATTTCACTACAGCTTTTTATGACCATGTTGTATGGCATGCACTAACAGTCTTTAACCATGATTTAATTTAACCTCACCCTTGGGAGGTATTTTTTTTTTTTGATGGAGATTCATTCTCCATTTGGCGATGGACAGGAAGATGAGGGTTTATTAATATGAAAAATCTACCAACACTGGAATATATTAAAGTTAGCCTCATACAGTACTACTACTCCTATTCCAGTATTATTATTTTTATTGACAGAATAGATGCTGTTTGTGTTAAGTTTTGGATTATGATAGGAAATGTTTGGTATAGTAAAAGGCAAGAGTGTGACATGCAGTTAGTCCAAGTACGAAGAGATACCAAAAAAAAAATGTTTAGTGAGGAGCAGAGTTTAGCATATTTGGAGTGAAGACAATACGCGGAAGGAAAGGAGCTGATGAGATACATGTACTATAGTCAGTTGTGTGAAGGGTCTTGTTTTTCATACTAAGGATCATGAGAAGATCTTAGTAGATTCCAGCAAGGGATTTGCAAGACCACACTTGTGTTTTAGAAATATAATGCAGGCAATAAACTAGTTGGATAGAAATTGGGGCCTGTAGAGCAATTAAGCAACTGTTTTTGCATTCTAGATGAGAATGCAAAACACAATAGGAATGAAGGTGCCTTGTTCAAAAGGAGTTTTGTTCAAAAGGAATCTTCAAGATGTGTAGGAGATATACTTAAAGGACTTGGTAATGAATTGATTTGTTGCTTGGATAGAGAATGAGAAGAGAAAGGAGGGTGGAAGAAGGAAGATGACTCAGGAGTTTCTCTTGGGTAGCTATTGGATTATGGTATCATTGTTGAAGACAGGGAACAGGAGTAGGCCAGGTTTGGGGTACATGTGGAATATTCAGATGTTGTCTTAAGAGGCATAAGAATGTATTTCAGATGTTTGGGGCAAGTTGTCTAGGCTAGAAGTACTGATTGAGACTCATGAAATTATAGTAAAGTGAACTGGGAGTTTATCTCATTTATAAAGATCTAGAGCTTGATAAGTCTAACATCTAGGGCAGTTAAGTGGTTTATCAACAAACAAACGAGAAAACCATGGGTCTACAAACCATTCACAGTCTTCATGTAAAAATTAATTCATGTAAAAATTAACACATTAAATGTTAAAGCAGCTCTTTACTCAGAGCATATTATTCTCTTTAAAATAGGTAAAATCACCTTGCTGATATTGGATGAAGAAAGTGATATTTTCCTGTTAATTTTTGATGCCATGCACTCATTTCCAGCCAATGATGAAGTCCAGAAACTTGGATGCAAAGCTTTACATGTGCTGTTTGAGAGAGGTATTTTAAAATGTCAAATTCCTTAAAGTATATATAAGAAAAAAAGGCTTATACTGGGAAAAGTAGAACACAGTTATAATAAGAAGAAGGTTTCTAAAATCCTACTATTTATTAAGAAGTGGGAGTTGTCTGTCAAGGGTGAGGAATGGGGGTTAATTCAGAAGTATTGCTTGTTTTGGTGGGGTGAATTTCATTCGTGGGTTATAAATCATGCCCCTGGAGTAGACTTTCTTCAATTGCTTAACAAGGCATAAGGTTTACTTTGAAAACTGGATGTGTGGGTGCTATGAAAGAAAAAATAAAACTGTGAAGCCAAGCATAGGTTACACTAGGATTATGGTGTTGAGTCATCACCAGAAATCATAGAAATTGCTAAAGGCTCTGCATAAAGAGCCTGAAGGTTTACAAAGTGTACTTCAGGAAAAAGACTAACATGCATTTCATAGCCTGGCCCTGAGATTGATAACTGAGATTATTATATAATTTTAGAGTTGGTTGGAGTCCTTGTTTAGTCTTTCCATTGACCTTAGGAGGAAGTGGGTCACAGCAGTGAAGTGAACATCCTGCCTGAGGACACAGAGCTTGTGACAGTACAGTTCAATTCGCAATTATTTTAACAGCCCCTTTTGTATCATTATGAGAGCCAACCATGCTAGGGGTTTAGATAAGAATGATTTATGTGGGCCCTGTGTCAGTTATCAGTTTACCAGTCTAATTTCTTGCAGTTCCCAGAATGGGATAGATCACCTGATAACTGTTGAATTCCCTGTCTCCTCCCAGAAGGATTTTAAACAGCTTATAGATAATTATAATACACAAGAGTAAACAAAATGGATGAGAAAATGGGTGAAGGGACAATAATATAAAGCTAGATTAAGTTTACTGTGTTTCTAAGCTCCTGCATATTTACAAAGGGGTGGGCCAGAAATTTGTCTGTTTGCTTCCTATCTGACAAAGAAAAGAGGTAAATATCAGTGGTTACAAAGTTCCTTAAGATAAAAGTAAACCTATTATTCAGGAGAAGAAATTGGTCTCATGGGAGATCTGAGAAACATCTTTCCATGGGTTTTCCTGGATGAGACAATAAAGGACATACATTTTGCAAGGAATACAAAGTATATTGCAGCGAGAGTGACTCTGTCAAAAGTCAGAATAGCATGGGCCTGGTACCCAGCTCTTTGATAATCATACACCATGAAGTAGAAGATAGTTTACAGCGAGTACGGAATTCCTTCAGGCTGTTATGTATAAATGTTCTATCTTGCAACTAAGCTTTCGATGACAATTAGGATAAAGTTTGAGGTTCTATTGTCTTGCAGGGTCTGTAATCTTCTGTGTGGAAATTTAGGGGCACATTCTTCTTCCTGGAAGGAGGGCTAGCATCACTTTATCACCATAGTTGTTTAGTCCATCTAAGACACTGGAGGTAGACCATAGAATGTTACAAAGAAGAATGTTACTCAATAGAAAAACGATCAGTGCTGAGAGGGTTATGACTATAAATGTAGAGTAGAAAAATTTCTGATTTTTCCAGGAGTATCAAGTTCTCCAGGACTCAGGGGTGACTATAAAGTTAATTTTCAAAATTTGAAAGTGTACTGTGGAAACTAGACCATAAAGTGAGAAAGTTCCATGATATTCTTCACTTGTTAGGAAAACTTAACTGATTTCACATTATATTATAGGGACACTCTGGCATAAAATTAAAAAAAATTAATGTTGATCACTTAGAGTGCTGTGTTTTCTAACATATTTCTGGCGCCATTCTCAAGCTAGATAAACTATAATTTTATACATGTTTTTGAGGTTGTTGCCCAATAACAATGACTCCAAATGGAACTTACTGGCTTGATCAAATGACTTTAATTGTGAAAATTAATGATTTATATTTTTGCTGTCTGATGGAAAACCACTAAGACAGAGTATTTCAAAGTCTGATTACTTGCCATTTGCTCAAGTTGACAACTCTTGAACTGAAACATTTAGCCGAGCTGCCCTTCAGCAGCCTACCATTAATGCCTCCCTTTTAAATATTGCAATATGTCCAGTTCCAGTTGGCCATCTTTATTAGTCACTGTCAGTTTTCTCTAGAATTTCCCAAATGAAATTGTAAATAATTTTGTTTTTCTGAGAACTGCTTGCTGACTAGCACTTTTACATTTCAAAACATGGAGTACCTAACATAGGCCGAAACAAAATTATTTGAATCTCCGTAGCTTGTTTTCTCATTATAACATTCTTAGAAAGGGCTGCTTCACAGAAATATATTTTTTATTTAAGGAGATTACACTTGATGTATCTCACACAACTATAATGAATATTGTAATTTTTGAATAATTAAACTTTCATATCATCTTTAAGCTTATTCAGTATTTTGTCATTCATTTTTAAGTCTCAGAGGAGCAACTGACTGAATTTGTTGAGAACAAAGATTATATGATATTGTTAAGTGCGTTAACAAATTTTAAAGATGAAGAGGAAATTGTGCTTCATGTGCTGCATTGTTTGCATTCCCTAGCGATTCCTTGTAAGTAGCATTTAAATGTTATTTATTTTTTGTATCTGAAAAATTACAATATATCTCATTCTGAGTATATTTTAACAATATTTTTATTATTTAGAAACTTGTGGATGCTCAACCCATTCATTCATTTATTCATTTAATTAATTTACATTCACTGACATTATACTGAAGTTGGCTGTGGGCTTGGTGCTGGAGAAACAATCGTGGAAAATACAGATGTGTTCCTTACCTTTTCAGAGCTTGTAGTACAATGGGGGACACAGATAAGTACAGAGGTGATTACAGTGGCAGAAGTGATGGCAGATGGCAGAAGTACCTAGAGTTAGGAGATCAAATAGGAAGTGAGGCAATGTCTCTTAGCAAAGATTTAATAAGTAGAGCTTCCTGTGCATGAAGGTGTGACCTGAAGTGAGAATGCAGGCAAAGTGGCCCAGGCAGTGGGCATGGTTAATGTAAAGATGCTGGAGCAAGAGAGAGCAGACTGCCTTCAAGAAGACAAAAGTAGCTCTGTAAAGGTGTGGGGTTATGAGTGTGCGTGCGTGCATGCATGTGTGCCGCTGTGCATGCACATCCCCAAATATCCTGTCCGTTTGTGTTTCATTGACAGAGGCAAGGGAGAGCTTGATAAGAGGCAGTGAATGAGGCCAGACACATGGAGTGGAGAGCATGAAGGGCCTAAAAAGCCACATGAAGGAGTTTGAATTTTATTGTGACTCTTGATTAGCATTTTAATGATGCTTTGAAATTTAGCCACATTTTTCACCAAAAATATTAATCAGAAGAAATTAATTTGATGTGTATGCTACCAATGATTGCTATTAGGCTAAAATAATGGTTCATATTCTGTTTTGTTTTGTATTAATGGTTCATATTCTGTTTTGTTTTGTAAATGACCATTAACACTTTGTATTTCATGTATTACTTCTGTGGGTTTCTACAGGATATACATATGCATTTATCTAGTGATATTTTCATCCTCACACATGTGAAGTTTTGAGGATTAGAGTTAAACAATGTACCTGGTATGTAATAAGTGTTCTAAAATCAGTGACAGGATTATTAGACAATATGTATTTTATATGTGTGCTGTATACTATATGTAATTGCATTTATGGTTTCAGATATGGAAATCACTGTGTCAATCTGAAGGTGTGAGCCTTCGGTGTAGGCAGAGTAAAAACCCAATGCCCTTGTGAAAGAATGCTTTTTTTTTTGGTGATGTTTATAGAACCACAATGTTTTCTTATCCACAGGAAATTAAACACTGGAAAGTGAGTGGGGCTGAACAATAATAGAGAAAGGCCATGGTTTTACATTTCTCTGAGTCATCACTGCCAACAAACTGAATATGTTTTTCATTATACTTTTTCCTTGGCTATATTTATTCATTTATTTATTTATTTTGGGCTGGAGGTTTTTGGGAATCCATTGTTTTCCACCCACATCGGACATAACTCCAGTAAAAATGTGTTGATTCATAATGCAAAAGTCAAGAAAGTAGCAGCTAAAAATTAAGAAATCAAAAGTTTTTAAACACTGATTCTAACTGAAAAACATTTGCTTTTCAGTCTTTAAGTCTATTGTTCTGAGTCAAAGCAGTTCATTTCCTTACGTTGTTAATTTTTTTTCTATGTTTAAGCATTGTAATATACTTTTTGTGAAAACAGTTGATTAGTTTTGGCTGTGCCAAAACAAATACTAAAATGTTTTGCAAACAGCCTTTTTTTAAACAATAAAAGAACAGTTAACATTTGATGCACAGATATACATGTTTTCTCCATGTAGGTTCACACCTCACTCCCTTTATTGATTAATTGCTTTTTCTGGTAGAGTCTTTCTTTCCTTTCTGTTTTACCTGTGTTTGTCCCTAAGACTTATATTTTAATATTATGCCTCCTCTCTTTCGTTCTCCCATCTTTTCTTCCACCTATTTTGGAGCCTTCAGGAAGCTTGATTTTGCTGCCTTGTACATTGGTTGCCCTTCTGGAATGGAGGAAACAGGTCATAGCTGATTTTAACTGTTCCATCTGGTGACATATTCTTGATTTTCTTTCTTTTGGTTGGGGAAAAAAAACAATGCAAAAGTCATTCTCCAATGGGGTTGAGCCTCGTTAAGAAATAGACCCTCCACAATGGTTGAACTAGTTTACAGTCCCACCAACAGTGTAAAAGTGTTCCTATTTCTCCACATCAAAAAAAAAAAAAAAAAAAAGGTAAGCAATATAACATGAGCCATATCTAATAGGACTTCAGAAATTATCTATCCTGTAGTTCCAGGATGACGATGATGATGGTTGTGATAATGATGAAGATTGTGATGATAGTTATATGGGAGATAAAACTTTAAGCACTTTACATATTAAATTCTATAATATTCACCACATCTATTAAAATATGTTACATTATTGTCCCTATTTTACCAACAAGAAAACTGACCAACAAGATTAAACAACGTGACTAAGTTCACACAAGCTATAACAGCAGAATCTGTATCAATCACAACACAATTAGCAGCTATTTCTGTGGCAATTTTCAATAAAGATGTGTCTGGAAAAAAAAAAAGAAAAGAAATAGACCCTCCAATTTATTTATTTGAAAACTTATGACCAATACATTACATTTCCAGACTTTCATTTTCAGTACTTTTCCTTTCATTTTCAGTACTAAAAGTACTCTGAATCTTTCCTTTTTTTGATCTTAAGGCTTTAAGCCAAGAAACAGGAATAAAGTAAATTTTCCTTAATGCCAAAGATTAGTCCTACACCCCATTATGTTATTAATGAACAGCATAGTATTTTTTACAGCTACTTAAAGAACATGATGTTTAAATTTGGAAATGCAGTCATTATGCTGCCATCTATTTACAGTCTATATAAGACGTCTTTGTATGCATATTTGAAAGGAGAACATGGTTACCTTATTGATAATTATGATCTCTTTAAATTCAGGCAATAATGTGGAAGTCCTCATGAGTGGCAATGTCAGGTGTTATAATATTGTGGTGGAAGCCATGAAAGCATTCCCTATCAGTGAAAGAATTCAAGAAGTGAGTTGCTGTTTGCTCCATAGGCTTACATTAGGTGAGTTTCTTAGTTAATATGTCATCACACTCTGTATATATTGCATAATAATGGATAAGTAGCATATTGACATACTTTGAATGAAAATATTGTAAAATTCCAGAAAAAATAAATTAAAACAAAAAGAAAATACTGTAAATTACCAAACTGTTCTGCTGTGCTTAGATGGACTTTTAAAAGGAGTGTCAAAAATAGATGTGTAGAATGTAAAAGAAGTATTATCTTAATCTTATTTTTATAGATGTAGTTCTATAGATGAGTTTTTTATTGTTGAGGCTATATTTGAAATGTAATTATGTAAGAATTGATACATACAAAAATATGCATAACATATACAATATAAAGCATAATGCAAATAACTCACTATCCAACTTAAATGTTGTATATTCCCAGTGGGGGAAGCTACCCTGGGCTTCTTCCTGCCCTTGCTTTCTCTATAGAGGTTAACACTATCCAGAATTTTGGGTTTACAAATCTTTTGTTTATAAATATGATTTACTACATTTTCATGTTTCTCTAAGCAAAATTGTTAACGTTTGCCTGCTTTTGCTTCATCAAAATGTAATCATACTGTATGTTGTCTTCTGCAATTTTCAAATATCAGTGCTATGATTATAAGAATCAGAAATATTTTTGCATGTGGTTGCATGTAGTATTCTATTATTTGGAAATACCACAATTTATTTTTCCATTTTTCTATCCATGGACATTTGGATTCTTTCTTATTTTATGCTACTACTATCTGTGTTAAAGCAGATAACTGAAAAAGAACAGTTAACATTTGATGCAGAGATATACATATTTTCTCCATATATAAATAAGGGTTAATATTTTAAAAAATATTTATTTGCCATTGGTATGTCCTTCTTTGTGAAATATGCAATCTGTCATTTATCAATATTGTTCACAGGATAGTCTGTCTTTTTAAAACCGATTCATAGATTCTGGATAATAATGTTTTGGTGGTAGGTTACACGTATTGAAAATACCTTCCCTTGAACATCACACTCTGGGGACTGTTGTGGGGTGGGGGGAGGGGGGAGGGATAGCATTGGGAGATATACCTAATGCTAGATGACGAGTTAGTGGGTGCAGCGCACCAACATGGCACATGTATACATATGTAACTAACCTGCACATTGTGCACATGTACCCTAAAACTTAAAGTATAATAATAATTAAAAAAAAAAAAGGAGATGAAGAGGTAGCCACAGGTTGACTGAGCAAGGGTCATTGTCTATTTGAAGTTTCAAAGTTATCTCTGAAAATAAACACAGTTTTTTGCAAGAGTGAAAAAAAAAAAAAAAAGAAAATACCTTCCCTTGACTTGTAGCATGTCTTTTCACCATCTTTATGGTGGCTTTTGTGATATAGTTAAATTTAATAATCAGTTCCTTTGTGATTTACTCTTTTTTATGTATCTTGTTTAAGAAATTAATCTGTCCTTTCCCTAAGATAATAAATATATTATATATTTTATTCCAAATCTTTTTCCTTTGTTAAACTGTTGCAGTTTGTTTTTGTAAAGAACCCAATTCCCCCTCTTTTTTTCAGTGTGGAGAGCTAGTTACCATCACAGCACAATTTATTAGAGGTTCACCTGTTTCCCAGTCATGTGGTATATAAATATGTAAACATATATATTTATGTTTCTGTCCTTGGTGTTCTGTTGCATTAATCTGATTTGTCTGAATCAATATAACACTATTTAAATTAATAGTTCTGTAAGTCCTGATATCTGAAAAGCTAATAGGTCAAGTCACCATACATTCTTTTTTTAGGCACAGCTTGCCTTTTTTCTTGGGCCTTTACTATTCCTTGCAAATTATAGGATTAACTTGTCCAGTTCCTTGGAAAACACTGTTGAGATTTTGACTGGAATTGCACAAAATATGTGGATCATTTTAAGAAGAACTGACATCTTTACATTATAATTTCTTCTATACATGTCTTGCACATCTTAGTTTTTGCTACGTATCTTATTTATTATTATTGTAAATGGTATTTCTTTTTAAATCATATTTTTGAACTGTGTTTTCATAAAGAAATGCAAATGATTTTTTGTATATTGAACTAACCTACCTTTCTAAACTCTTCTGTTAATTCTGACAATTTGTTTCTAAATGCTCTTAAGTTCTCTACCTAGCAATTATATAATTTGTAAATAATGACAGTCTGAGTTCTTCCTTTCTACTTCTTATATTCTTTATTTCATTTCCTTGTCTTCTTACATGAGCCAGAATTATTAATATAGTGTTAAATAGAATCATTGATACTAGACATCCTTGTCTTGCTCTTTTTCCTGATTTTAAACAGAATATTTTTAATATTCTCCCATCTAAAATAATGCATCTTACAAGGGTTTAAATTTTTTTAAAAAATTTTGTTAAGAAATTTTATTTTATTTCTTCTTTGCTTTTGTTTTTTCAATGTGGGCTTTTAAATGTTTGCTTTTATTTTTACAATGTGGGCTTAAAAATATTAAAATATTTAATTTTATCAAATATACTTAAAATGTAGTAAGTCTTTTTTTTCCTTTTCATTATGTTAATATGAAGAAATACATCTACAGGTTTTCTAATACTAAGCTACTTTGCACTTCCTGATAAATTTAACTTGGTCATTTATTAGATTTTTAAAAACACTTCTAAAAAATCTTCTCTCTTTATTTTCACATACACCAGGTGAGTTTTGGCAGCCTCTTGTTTTTTCTTTTTTACCCTTTCTTTTTTGTTAAAAACATCCTTTTATTTGTTTAATGATTAATACATGGCTATTTTGTGTTTTGTATCTGATAACTATATATAAAGTTCTGGGGAGTCTAAACCAACTGCTTCTAGGCTGACTGCCTGTCAGTTGCGGAGCCTTGTTTTCTTGTATGGTTGTGAGTTTCTCTTTGATTGAGCATCCTGAGGACTTAAATTAAAGATGCTCTTTCAGAGGTGTTTGCCAGGAGTCAGAGCACAGGACTGACCTGGGAGCAGTTTAGGATATGATCCAGGCTTAATATGGGAGACTCTGGTTGAGACCTTACCTTGCAGAGAGTCTGAAACTGGTTTGTTGAATGCAGCGCCAGGATTCATGCTTTCCCACAAGACTACTCTGGCGTTCAACTCACAGCTCTTTTTTCAGCTTCTTTGTGAACTCCCTGTGCCCCTCAACACACACCTTGGAAATTTCTTTGATATTTTTGTGAGGACAACAATGCATTTAAGAGTGAGAGTGGTTGCTGAATAATAAGGAATGATCATTAACTGTTGGACATTGATTCTGATGACATTTTCTCAAAAGGATAACCAGGAATATTTTGTACAAAATTAGGATTATTATAATAGGCATTTAGTTTTTCATTGTTACAGATTTTGAGGAAAATCATTAATCATTTGAAAAAACTAATTGACATGTCTCCATTGTAGCAACTTGTATTTTCACTTCTAGTATGATGATTATATCCGCTGTGTAATTTGGAAATTGGTTTTAGCATTAGGAAATTTCCTAGTTTCAGTTAAAATGAATTTTTTGTAAGCTGAATTCTATCTTACATGCACAACTTTAGTTTGTCATTTCTTTCCTTGACAAGCATTTATTGAATGTTGTTATGTGACTAAAACTGTAAGATAATGTTTTAATATTTTCACATTTCTTTCATAGTTTCCAAAGTGTATATATATACTCACATACTTCATATATATGAATCTACTTATATACTGTATATAAAAATATGTAAATATAGACACATTGTATATAAATGTGTATATATATATTTATACATGTATATAAATATACATACAAATGTATAAATATATATTTATATACAAATGTACATTATATACATTACATATATACAAATGTATATAAACATACCTATTTATAAACAAATGTATATAAACATACCTATTTATAAACAAATGTATATAAGCATACCTATTTATAAACAAATGTATATAAGCATACCTATTTATATACAAATGTATATAAGCATACCTATTTATATACAAATGTATATAAACAGGCCTATTTATATACAAATGTATATAAACAGGCCTATTTATATACAAATGTATATAAACAGGCCTATTTATATACAAATGTATATAAACAGGCCTATTTATATACAAATGTATATTTTGTATTTATATACAATGTATATTTATATACAAGTATAAATATATACATTTATATATATATTTTTTGATATGTACAACTATCTTGGGAGATGGGATATTGTTATTATTTCCACATTTACAGACGAGGTCCTGTGGTTCATCAATCTTTGTGTTTTATTCAAGATTATGTGAGCAGTAAGGGGTGAAATCAGGCAGAGAACCCCAATTTCTTCATCCCTAAACAAAGTATTTCTTCTAAACATGGTATCCATTTACTAGTTTATCTCTGTCAGGTGACCCTTTATTCATTATTTTTCATGAGAAGGTTGTAGTTGTACAAAGTGGCTGATATCTGATAATGTTTTAATCTAATTCAAAGTCGATTTCTTAAATCCAGGTGTTAGAGTAGCACACTACTGTACAATTCTCTGTTTCATGTTTTACAATTTACCACAGTCAAGTTACAACTTGCACATGTTACATTAAAATGTGAGTTCACCTTAATTTCTTGAAATGAGCCAGAAGAAGTGGTTTTGTTTTGTGATCAGGGAAATGCTACTTGACTGCCAAATTGTCTAGAACAGCACATTAAAAGTGCTTGATTTTATACTGTTAAAATTAAATAAAACATGGCAACTGTCATGTCATATGTAACTTTTGTATTATTCTGTAACTTTTTTTGAAAATAAAAAGTGATCAAATTGATTTTCAGGTAAAGAATCTTTTTTCTCTTGATTATCTCTTAGTGGATGATGATTTGTTCCATTTAATGGGTAGAGAATTTATTGTTGCTGTTATTGTTTCAAAAGTAGCTGAATAAAACTCTTAACTTTTTCTTCATAGTTAAAATTAAAACCTCAAGTAAATAAATATTTAACGTTTTGCCAAACTATGTAATCTAATTATGGGCTTAATGCATTTAAAGGCTTTGTATAATTTGCTACGTATTTTCACACAAGTTATCTGAACATAAGTCCAGTCTTCCTGCTGTTTTCTGAGTCACACAGTGATTCAGTGACAGAACAGCTGTTGGCAGTGGTGTGGGCATAATAGGGAAAAGAGACTGATGGGGACAACCCAAGTTTAGACAAGCTGGTAAAAGTAGAAGAAAATCTTTTTTGAAAACACTAGTGATCACTAAGGGCTGTGGAGAATTTTTGCTTGGTGGGTGAATGTGGAAGAGGCAACAGCATGGGAAGGTGTTGGTAAAGGAGCTCCATACTTGCTTAAACTGCCTTTTGATTGTGAGGCCGTTGATGAATATTTAGTTTGGGCTTTAGGTTTTTTATGATACAGGATCTTTTCCATTTCTGGCTTTGTATCTCACAGATCACTTAGTTACACTTATAGATGAATAGGAGTTTCAATTTCTTGTTTTAGAAAGAAGCTTGGTAACTGTTAGTGAGTTACAAATAAGCCAAATAGAAGAAGGTACATATTTCTGCAGTATCAGATAAAGTTTTTCCTCATAAGGATTTAGACTCGGATATCATATTAATTCTCAGAAGAGTGGGTATAAAAAGGCATGGGACTTCTTCCTGGGGTGGGTTGGAGGTGGTGAAATATCTTTTTTTTTCTTTTTCTGAGATCATCATAGACAAGATCAAATAATGGTAAACATACCAATGAATTTTCTAAGCACTATTTCTTTAAGTGAAAGAAGAGTGTTTCAGTAAAATGATTTAATATTGGGTCTTCTAAAAGACAGATTTAAGAGTTTCATCTTTAAAAGACAGAAAAATTAAGTTATTTTACACAATGAATATTGTCGTGCCGTGTGTCACAGACATGACGTGAGAGGGAATCAGAGAACATGCAGTTAATACAACGCAAACTAGTATCATTATTTTTGCTCAATCACTTCCATTGTCTAAGTAAGATAATTAAAGGACAGCATAAAATAAAATTTCAAAACTTTACTTAATCATATTAAGCTATTTTAATTAAAGTAAATATTTTAATGCCATTGAATATTCATCACCATTCAAAATTATTGATGTAAATAGTGTTATATGTTAAAGGTAATTTAACTTCCATGGATGAGAATTCAGCTAATGTTTCACTTAACTTTTAGGTAATTTTTTCAATATCCTGGTATTAAACGAAGTCCATGAGTTTGTGGTGAAAGCTGTGCAGCAGTACCCAGAGAACGCAGCATTGCAGATCTCAGCGCTCAGCTGTTTGGCCCTCCTCAGTAAGTAACTTCACTAAAAAGGGGATTCTTACAGAGGCATTTGACATCAAATATGAACATTGTAACAAGAGAATCATATGTACAGATGGAAGCATTCAATGCCTTTTCTGTCCTGTGTAGCTCATTTTCCAGTAGAGGATACTTTCAAGGAAACTAACAGTTGTGACAAGTATACACATCTCAATGTAGAGTTTTGCTTTACATCATTCTTGATTTAGCTTTGTCATTAAGCAGCTAATCTGTTTTAAAAAAAATTTTATTTGTGGCTGGGCATGGTGGCTCACGCCTGTAATCTCAGCACTTTGGGAGGCCGAGGCGGGTGGATCACAAGGTCAGGAGTTCGAGACCAGCCTGGCCAACATGGTGAAACCCCATCTCTACTAAAAATATAAAAATTAGTCTGGCATGGTGGCGGGCACCTATAATCCCAGCTGCTCGGGAGGCCGAGGCAGGAGAATCACTTGAAACTGGAGGGTAGGAGTTGAAGTGAGCTGAGATTGTGCCACTGCGCTCCAGCCTGGGCAACAAGAATGAAACTCCATCTCAAAAAAAATAATTTATTTGTATTTTAAGTTCTGGTGTACACGTGCAGGATGTGCAGGTTTTTTACTTAGGTAGACGTGTGCCATGGTGGTTTGCTATACCTATTAACCCATCACCTAGGTATTAAGCCCAGCATGCATTAGCTATTTTTCCTAATGCTCTCCCTTCTCCAGCCACATCCCCCAACAGGCCCCAGTGTGTATTGTTCCTCTCCCTGTGTTCATGTGTTCTCATTGTTCAGCTCCCATTTATAAGTGAGAACACACAGTGTGTGGTTTTCTCTTCATGTGTTAGTTATCTGAGGATAATGGTTTCCAGCTCCATCCGTGTCCCTGCAAAGGACATGAGATAATTCCTTTTTATGGCTGCATAGTATTCCATGGTATATATGTACCACATTTTCTTTATCTAGTCTATCATTGATGGGCGTTTGGGTTGATTCCATGTCTTTGCTATTGTGAATAGTGCTGTGATGAACTAATCTTTTCAAATAATCCTCCTCTCGTCTATTAGGTTTTTTTTTTTTTTTGGTATCTTCTTCCTCATTTTATTATTTATCTGGATAGGATGGTAGCATTATAAGACATATAATATATTAAAAATTATCTTTATAATTGACCAAGGCTTCTACTAAAGCACACCTCATTCTGTTGGTAATATTTCAAAATATGGACTTAGAGTTGGTCAAACTGTTAAGTAGATAATATATATAATGTTTTTATATATTTTTCAATTTTTTTCAAGCTGAGACTATTTTCTTAAATCAAGATTTAGAGGAAAAGAATGAGAATCAAGAGAATGATGATGAGGGCGAAGAAGATAAATTGTTTTGGCTGGAAGCCTGTTACAAAGCATTAACGTGGCATAGAAAGAACAAGCACGTGCAGGTAGGACTCTCATAAATATTAGAGTTATTCAAAATTATGTTTTCCAGTCATTTATATTTTGACAGATTTCTTTTTTCTCCCCTAATCCAGGAGGCCGCATGCTGGGCACTAAATAATCTCCTTATGTACCAAAAAAGTTTACATGAGAAGATTGGAGATGAAGATGGCCAGTTAGTAGATTTGATTTTATATGATAGAAAATTTCAGTTATATTTTAAATCAATACCTATAAAATACCTTAACCATAACTTGTATTGTTAGAAATATTTTTGATATAGGCATTTAGTTTTAGATGTTGCTGCAAAATAGTAGTAGGTATGTAGTATTTTGATCTCATCACCTTCAGGAGTTAGAAAAGGTAGAATGAGAGTTATTATTGAGAGATTTGGAATCAAGGGTCATTTGGTAATTCATGAATCATGGAGAAAGAATCTTTCTATTTTCTGGCTGATCGTTTTAAAATGCCATATTAATTCATCTTGGGTGATAGAAGTTGCAGAGCCATCTGTGATCTTTTTTCTATGGTGACTAGCCAGCAGGTTGTCAATATCAGAGATTAGATTTGGTTAGAGAGCTTCCTATGATGAGTTCCCATCTGATGTGACAGAGTTGACCTGTCTTCTTTTGAGAGGGTTATTTGAAGCTGTCATCTCTGGATAACTCTTTCAATAGGAGTGCCATTCAAAGATCATAAGACCGGCACTCTCTCCCAAAGATACAAGCTGTAGCAAGGAGTTTTGTGCATATCAGGTTTGTTTCATATCCGTGAGCCTTTGTGTTTTATGGCAACTGATTGATTATACTTGTGCTATTTGCAATGGGTATCCTCTGGGTTTTAAATAGTGAATGACTTATTTTGGAAACAAATAGTAGTATTCTATGTCTGAAATCTTGACCGTCTATTTGTTTAATTATCTATTGCTGATAAGAAGGGAATTAATAACACAGATGCTACTTAATTAAATATTTATGCTGAAAGAACTATGCTAAATTGGCATCTTAATAATCTCATGTTGAGCAAAGGCTTTTGGAGATTAGGGTAAGGGAGATTCATGTTGCAGTTTATAAATTTCAGTTCATAGGATACCTATTTTTCAATATCCATAAGATAACTTTAAAATAAATATATTATTAAAACAAAGAAAATATATTTACGTTGTACATCTTTAAAACCTACCTTGCTTCTTTACAATTTTCAGTTTTTCCTCTCTTGTTTCCATTCTCTTCTCCTCACTTTACCTTTTTCCTCAGCATCTCTTTACATATCTGCTGAGCTTTTTTATTTCTCTCTGCTGCGTATTGGCTTTTGAAAAAGCATAAAAATACTAATTTGTTAGGATTTAATTAATTCGAGTCTTAAAAAATGAACTATAATTCACTCTTGTAAGTGGAGGTGGCATAAAATATTGTTTATATGCTCTTAATTGTTGTTAGAGATATTTGATAATGGCAAGTGAGAATTTGAGATAGTTATTTAAAAGATTACTACTAACATTTTGTTTGAATTTTTGAAAGTTTCCCAGCTCATAGGGAAGTGATGCTGTCCATGCTGATGCATTCTTCATCAAAGGAAGTTTTCCAGGCATCTGCGAATGCATTGTCAACTCTCTTAGAACAAAATGGTAAGCAGTGGGCCATGTTTTCAAATAAAGGGAAACACATTTTTGTGGTATTTTTAATTATAGAAGCTATATACTGTGAAAAATTTACATAATTTATAAAGCTATATATTGTGAAAGATATCTCTATGTGTAGAGATGTATTGACATATGGATTATGAATATATAGGTAAAAGGATGAAGAATAAAATAAACATTTGTTGTATATTTTTCTGGACTTCTATGTGTAAACTCACACATGACATATACAAAATTTTATGTATTTTGTAGAAATGGGATCATATTATACTCTTTTATAACCAAATTTTATTTATTCTCTTTTTTATGTTGATACATGTGTATTCTCACATTATCATTTTATTTTTAATTTTTTAAATTAATTTTTGTTTTTAGATATGGTCTCACTCTGTCACCTAGGCTGGAGTGCAGTACCATGATCATGGCTCACTACAACCTCAAACTTTTGGACTCAGGTGATCCTCCCACCTCAGCTTCCTGAGTATCTGGGACTACAGGCATGCACTGCCATGCCTGGCTAATTTTTTGCAGAGATGGTGTTTTGCCATGTTGCCCAGGCTGGTCTCGAATTCCTGGGCTCAAGCAATCCATCTGCCTTGGCCTCCCAAGTGCTGGGATTACAAGCATGAACCACTGTGCCCAGCCCAAATTATAATTTTTAATAGCTTTGTAGTTTTTCAGTGCTTGCCTATATTCTATTTTATGAACCAATTTCTTACTGATGAAGTTTTAGTTTGTGTCCAGTGGGATGTTTCTGGAACCCATAGTAAACACCAATGATCACTTTCCTCCTCTGTTTTCCTTTATACATGGTTCCTATTATTTTCTTGGGAAAATTTCATAGAAATGCAACTGGGTAGAGAGCTATTCGCCATTTTAAAATCTGGTAAAATTGTCTATTATAAATTTCCACACTATACTTTTTTAAAAAATGTTTCTTTAATGTAATTCTTATAAATCTTATAGCTTTGTATAATTATGAAGAGAAAAATGGCTTGTATCCCTTTAGAAAGACATGAGTTTTAAGATTATGGTTCAGGCTGCTCAAATTTCTTCCCCCATAAACAGGAATACTGCCAGAAATCCTTAGGTGAAAACTCATCATAAAGGCATTGGGACTTGGCAGCTTTTGCCGGACATTTTTAGAGGGCAAAAAATAGAGAAAAACACTGCAAGTCAGAGACAGAGACCAGTGTAAGCATCAGCTTTTAATAGAGAAACTGGGTAGGGTGGAAAAAAATAAAGCAACCACCTCATGCATGTTTCTTTGTATTATTATTGAAGTCAAATAAAGAGGAAAATCATTTCTTCTTCCTCTTCCTCCTTTTTCATCTCACCTCTCCAATGGCACTTTAATAAAACGCTTGGAGTGGCCAGGGCACTGACAGACAGACAGGGGCTGCTCTCAAGGATAATGAGTCAGAGTAAAAGGGGAAGGAGAGGGAATCGCTGTTCTCGAATCTCTCTTATTCTACTGTGCAGTTAAAGAGGTCTGGACAGGGATTTCACTCCTGAAAATGAGGACTGGACTTTGTGGCTTCTGTTGGGGCACCTTTAGAGTGGAGGTAGACTTTTACTATGTGCAGACAACATTGTGTTGGTGACATCATTCATAACCACCTGGAAATCTCCTTTGATATGCAAATCAAACAACCATAACTTTGTGAAATTTCGACTGCTTCCTATTGTAGTGTCTGAGGACTGGTTACATTCAGAGTCCACCCTGATGTCTTTGTTCAGTTTTCTGCTCTTTCTAGTTCCTTACTTCTTTGTTCCTGATCACCTGTCAGGTAAAATGTCCTCAGATCCTTTTGTATTGTCTTTGGAGTTCTGCCTTAATAAAGCATGAAGAACTTGAGTAGCTCGTTCATCAACTTTCTTGGGCAATTTCTCATTGAAAGACGCTTGGGTGTCTTTGGGTGTGCAGAGCTGAGCATGGCTTTATGTTTTTAGAAAAAATGGCTACATTGGCAGGCAGAAGAACTGGGTCCTTGGAATCATGGAGGTCCCAAGGTTGCATACATTTTGTGTGACATTTTTCCTATTCAATTAATTAACTAATATTTATTGAGCTCCCAAGTGTGTAGTGTCTGTAGGCACTTGGGATGCATTCATTAAGTAAAAATCCCAGGCTCATGGAGTTTAAACTGTAGTAGGGAAGATAATAAGATTAACTAAAATATGTAATATTTGATGCAGTTAAGACTAAAAAATGAAGCAAGGAAGGAGAATATGATATGTTAGACATCAGAGGAGATGAAGTTGTGAATAGGCAGGCAGGAAAGAAGGTGACTATTGAGTAAGACCTGCAGGGCGTCACATATTGTTTTTTGACTCTGAAAGCAGTTAATTTCCTGTTAAAATGGAGTGGATGAGATCAAGAGTATTATGTAGATAGCTGGTAAATGCGATAGTGTGTAAAATGTTCTATAAAGTCTAACGTGACTTTATGATGAAATTTCTTCTTCTAGGTTTATTGCTTGCAATTTTCGAATCACACATTGGGTTACTGTCTAGGATAGTGATTCTTAAAGTGTGGTTCCTGGACCAGCAGCATTTGCTGGGGGAACTTGATAAACAATGTAAATTCAAGGACCCCATACAGACCTTCTCAATCACAAACCCTGGAGTTGAGACCCAGCAATCCATGTTTTAACAAGCTCTCCAGGTGATTCTGATGCACACTAAAGTTTGAGAACCACTGACCCAGTGTCGTTTTTGTCTTTTAAAGTGTCTTCTTGGCTAGAAGCTAGCCACTTTGGGAAAGGTTATTACAACTTCTGATGTGATCAAGCAGAGTAACCAACTCTTTATTGTATCTTAATATGTGATATTCTGAATGTGTTTAAAAGGTATGAGTTTTTCAGGCTCTGGCAGTATTTTAGAATGTGTATGTGATTTCTATTTATTTCCATGTTTTGTCCTATCTTCTTAAGATAGACTACTTATTTTAAAAGCAGTACTTAAGTTAAAACTTTTTATATTTCTTTTCCTGCCACTTTCAAAGTGTTGAATCACAGTGTGTAATGTTGGAACTGATATTTTTATAGCGGCTTCAAGACAATTGATATTTATGTGGAAACTTGAAGACAGTAGGTTTATGTTTAGTGAAGGAAGTTTATTACAAAGAGGAAAATTGGCAAGTTGTGGTGGCTCACGCCTGTAATCCCAGCACTTTGGGAGGCCAAGGCAGGAGGATTGCTTGAGCTCAGGAGTTCAAGACCAGGCTGGGCAATATAGTGAGATCCCCTCTCTACAAAATATTAACAAAAATCAGCCAGGCATGGTGGCACACTTGTAGTCCCTGGTACTTGGAGGCTGAGACAGGAGGATCACTTGAGGCCAGGAGGTTAAGACTGCAGTGAGCTATGATCGTGCTACTGCACTCCAGCCTTGGCAACAGAGAGAGATGCTGTCACAAAAAGAAACAACAACAAAAAAAGAGGAAAATTATTCCTTAATCATTATTGCTGGAATATAGTTACTTTCCACAAATAGTGAAGTACCAGTTGTAAAGCATATCTGTATGTTTCCTAGACTTTGGCATTACTTTGTGAAAATAACTGTAATTACTTATGTTCTATGTAAATGCTTTCCATTCATTTGTATATGATGGCATATATAGAAATTATAATGTTTGTAAAGTCCACTGGGATAAATGGACAAAGCAGCTGAAGGCTGAAAGCTACCAAGCCTGTTACAGCCCCTTCATTCCCCACACTCCCAAAAAGCTGAGTGAATGGTCGATACCTCCACATGCTTATAACTCATTCCCAGCCCACCAGTGTCTAGCATATCTGGTTAGTCTTAGCTTTATATAAGTGCAGTTATTTGTGAACTTGTTTTAAGTATTGGAATAAAATTTAACTTTCATTCTTATTTTGGAGACCATTATTTAAACAGATTTCTTTTTTCCTGCAAAAAACACTCTTTTCACAATGGACAGAGACACGGTGATTACATTAAAACCATCTACTCTATGAATAAAAATGTTAAAACCAAAATCCCAACAAAGGGTTAATAAAGGCAAAAAAAAATTGGAAATGACATGTGTTTTAAAGAAATAAACATGAATTATCTTTAAGCTGTCAATGAACTATAAATTATGTGTGCTCTTGTATATGCTTTCCTGTAAATTTGGACTATATTAATATTCTAAAGCTTATGGTAAAATTATGAAAATATGCTTTCATATCTATAAGTAACATTTTAAAAAATCTCAGTTAATTTCAGAAAAATACTGTTATCAAAAGGAATACACCTGAATGTTTTGGAGTTAATGCAGAAGCATATACATTCTCCTGAAGTGGCTGAAAGTGGCTGTAAAATGCTAAATCATCTTTTTGAAGGAAGGTAATATAGATTCATTAACTTGTACAGAATATATCATATTGGGCCAGGTAGAATATCAATATTTCAAGCATATTTCTAACAATGAAAAGAAAAAGAAAAACATAAGACACTTGAAAATTGAAGCATTTTGCAATGTAATCTCGTGTCACTAGTACCATAGACTTACTTTATCTGAACACTGAAAGGAATGGCAAGATTGTGGAAACATGTTGAAGGTTTGCTTTTGAACCTGATGCTTGATGTTGACTATATTTTGAAAAGTGGTAATTGTATAGCACATAGTATACAGCAGTTTTTCTAATTATTGTGTGTGTGAAAGTTATAAAAGATAAAATCAGTTTATGGCTAAATTTTGCTCTTTCACAACGAATATATTATTCCTTCATCTGAATGAACTTTGTCTTCTCTTCCTGCTCTCAATCCTTAGTTAGGGAAAATTTTAACTACATCTAGTCCAAGTGCAGAGATGCTAAGATTATACAGCTGGCAGTTAGTGGCACAACAGAGACCATATCCTTTGATCTATGTGTGGATGGTGGTGGGGCAGTGTGGGATGGGTGGTAGGTGTGGGCAGAACTTGTGGCTTAAAAAAACACCTGTTTAAAAGACTAAAAATGAATAATATGCAGAAGGTACCTACTGTAGAATAGGCTCAGTGCCTTTTTGCATTTTGTTAAGCCAAAAAATATGATGTAAATTTGGCATTGTCTGAGTAAATTTCAAACAAAAAGAGGCTATATAGAAAACTCTCATGTGTAAAAAAAATAATTGGCACAGAAGTTGCAGTAAAAACTAATTTTGTTCCTGGTTTTGCCACTAATTTGAGCCAACTGTTGCATCTCTAAAACTTCACGTTCCTCATTGGTAAAGAGGAATGATGATAACAACCTTGAAAGTTGTAAGCTTAGAATGTAAGGATTAAATAAATTAATTTTTACAAAGGGATTAGGATAATGCCTGCTGCATTTTAAGCACTCAACAAATTGTATCTATTGTTGTTATACTGTTACTAAGTGTGAATAAATGAAGTGCATATAGCATGAAATGTAGCATAACTGCAGACTTGTAAGAAGTAGGGTTACACTGTTTTTAACATCAGTCTAACTGATCTATGTTTATATATCTTTCTAAGCTGTATTTCTCTTATTTAAGTGTTGTTTTTGAACACTGAGATGAAAAGTTTATCTTAAATGTTGATTTTAATGGTGCCGGAAGTGTGCAAACCTTTACAAATGAGGCAAAAACACAGCGGAATAAACTCCAGTCTAGGATTCTGTAGATTCTGGGCAAGGCATTTAATGTTTCTCGCTGCATGCTCTTACGTAAAATGTGTACAGTTGCAGTCCTGGAGATTCCGCATTGGCTCTGACAGTGTGTCTGCCCCTACAGAACTCATGTGAGTTGAGAGACTGATAAGTAAACCGATTATTATAATACAGTCTCAGAATGCAGTGGCAGTAGTGTGTAAAAGACGCAATGGTAAGAGTAGAGTGGACCCAGCTGGGGTTACCCAAGGAGGGGAGGCTCCAATGGAGGGATGTGTTTAAACTGGGACTTTAAGTTGGAAAAGAAGGAATGTATCTCAGTGTCCACAGAACCATGCAAAGTGAGAACATGGTTCTGATATGCACAAGTTTCAGTTAACAAGCAAAGCAAGGATTGACTGTATTAAAGTTCGTAGTACCTACTGCATTCTAGTCAAGTGACATTTGCTCATATGTAAAAGAAAGAATAGCTTAAATACCTGAGAGAAACCAAGACTGTAAAACAAATTAAAAATAATTAAAAATACCTTATAAGAAGTCCAGTGATGTTAATCTGGAAGAGGAAGGTTCGTGTGATGTAAAGAGGCCTTGTCTTGGGGTCAGACAAGTTTGGGTACAAGCCTTGTCTCTGTCACTTTCTAGTGATAAGACCTGAATATTTAACCTCTATCTGTCTAAGTTCTTCATGTAGAAAATGGGGATAATAACACCTGCCTGCTGGGATTGTTGTTATTGACCCATCGTAGGTCAGAAGGATGTTGTTAGTTTTATGAAGTGAAATAATTCCCGGGTTACTATGAATTCTATCTTATGAGTTCAAAGTTTAGACAATTAAAATTATGTATGCTCATACTACTGATTTCGAATGCATTTTCATATAGTCTTTCCTGATAAAATATATTGGTTCTGTCCTCCTGTACTTATTTCAATTTGGTGTTTATACCATTGAATCAGATCAGTCTTTCAATAAGCATGCCAATTTTATATCCCCAGCAACACTTCCCTGGATATAATGGCAGTAGTGGTCCCCAAAATACTAACAGTTATGAAACGTCATGAGACATCATTACCAGTGCAGCTGGAGGCGCTTCGAGCTATTTTACATTTTATAGTGCCTGGTAAGTTACATAGTTGATTGTGGGAATAGATAACAATTTAAATGGATTTTTGGTTTTTCATGAAATAACAATATTCTAGGCAAATATTAAAAGACTAGTTTCTGACGACTAAATGTAAATCTTTCTGTTAAACCAAAAAGAGGTTAAATATGATGCAGAAGAGTCACTTAGATTAATTTTTATAAGAAAACAATATGAATTCAGTAATTTATTTATACAAAGTAACTACAATGTAAAATGTGGAGCTTTTATTTTTAAGGAGGGTGTTCATCTCTGATAATTCTTTTCTATTTTTGTTGCCATGACCTGAGTTCAAGCTTTTTTTCTCTTGTTTGAATTGTACTATTAGCTAATTTTCATACCTGTTCTCTTCCTTCATTTCTATCATTTTCTTACTCTATGATTGAATTAATCTTTCTCCAGTGTGGCTTGTACTCATTTACCTCAATGGCTTCCACCCTCCACCCACCTTTAATTGTTACTGACATCTGTTATCACCTTATTTGTTCTCCAAGGCCCCTTTAAAACACCTATGTCTGTATTCATTCAACACATTTATTAAGTGCTTCTTATGTTCTAAGCACTGTGATGCTGTTAAACTTTAAAAGATGAATTGGAAAAAAAGCACAACTGTACTATTATAGGAGCTTAGAGGTAGATGGAAGTGTAAATAGATAATTAACAGGCAGTGTGAGAGAGGCCATGATAGATGCATATATAAAAGGCTTTGAGAATATCGATGGAGGCACAAATAGTTTCTTCAAAGGAGTAGGACAGAGATTGTAATATTTGAGGTGGAAGGGTAGATAGAGCTGGCCTGGTAGAAAGGCCAAGGAGGACATTTCAAGCAGAAGAAAGTGCACATAGTCGGGGGTGAGTGAGGCATGGAGGATAAGGAGAGGAGTGCTTGGGGATGAGTGTGGAAGGAAAGGCTGAGGCCCAAAGAAAAGGGCCTTGAATGCAGTGCTAAAAATTTTTTGCCTTTTAAAAATGGAAGCCAATCCAAGTTTATTAAAATTGTTTGCAGATTGTAGTGTCACACCGAAATTTGCAACTAAAGACAATAGCATTGTGGTGCAGAGGATGATAGACAGGGAGAGAGACTAGATACAAGGAGATTGGGTTGGAGGTCCATGGTAGTCAAGTGAGACCCAGTGAAGGGACCCAGCAATGGAAACACAGATGAGAGGGCAGATTGGACAGATGGTTGGGAGATCTGTTTGATGTGACATTGTGATCCCTAAGTATGAGGGATGATACTTTGTTCTGTGAAGTTCCCAATCTTTTGAAGTCATTTTTGCTTTGTTCTTTTAAAATGAAATCTTCCTAAATCTATCATTTTCTCTAGTTATATAGGTATTTTGTTTCTCTGTATAAGAGTATTACTCGATATAAAAGTTTTTTCAAGGACAGAGCTTTCTTCAGTCATTTTTTTCCGGGCCCCCCAGTCCTCTGGTGGCTATTCAATCAGTATTTTAAAAATTGAATCACGGTGTCCTATTCATAGTTTCAGCTTAGTTTTGAGACATAATGTCACAGATGTAATTTTACTTGAAAATATTATTGCATGTTTTATTGAATTTTATTTTTAGATTGTAATTGAAAACAATAAAAATGCCTTTTGATTATCCTTAAAGTTGACAGCCTTATTCTTTTGAGGGAGGTTTTGGGTTTTAAAGATAACCAAAGGACACTCAAAAACCGTTTCTGTTAGTTAATAAAATAATACTCTTTTAGTCCAAAAGCAAGTTTTGAATACAGTATTTCTTTTCTTTTATTGTTCTTAAACTGATCCTGAAGGAAAATTGTTAGTCAACAATCAATCAGATGTATTATGGGTGCCCTTGAAAATAATCACTTGAGGACTGTACTTAATGTAAAAAAATACATTTTATAAGCATATCAGTATGTGAGTAAATTCTTCTAGTAGGTAAAGGCTTAATCATTTACTGTATGCTAACATATTATACTACCACATTACACCATACTGTACTGTACCCGACGTAATGTACCATGCCGTGCAGTACCGTATCATTCTAGGTATCAACAAGTAACTATGGTAGCAATACTCCAGTAGTTTCGAGGTTGAATATGATTCTGGTTTGAACATGTTAAGTTGAGGTTCTTATGAGATACCTAGGTGTACATGTATTCATTTATTAGCTAGGTTATATTCAGGTTTTTTAGTGGCAAAGATGTACATTATGGCAAATGTGTATAATTTAGGGTCCAATTAAGGATAGCATATTGCATCTAGTGTATATATCTTGTTTCTTTCAATCTATTACTGTACTTTTTCTCTTCTACTTTATAATAACTTGTTATATAGACATTGAGCTGGTTGCTTTAAGAAAATAATAATAAAGACCCAGTTACTTTAATAAAATATCATTTGACTTGTTGTTTCTTGAGTTACTGCTAGTTTTAGAGGAAATAATGTGAAATTCTTTAAGAAGGGATATAGGCAAATTGGGAAGTGTATAGAGGAGAGTGATTAGGGAGATAAAAGCACATCAAAAAGAGCAATAAGAGGAACTGAGATTGTTTTATTTGAAGAAGAGATGACTCAAGGGGATATGAAACTCTATTCAAATCTACTGGCTTATAACCAGTAACAGTAATAATACCAAACAATATGGAGGACTTAAAAAGTATTGGGCATTGTTTGAAGTATTTTAAGTATATTATCTCTTTTGATTCTCACAGCACTCCATGAGGCAGATATTATTATTATTATTATTTTGGTATTGTATGGACGACAAAACTGAGGCATAGAATTGTAGAGATTTTTAAGGTCAGGCCTGATATACCAGCACCAGATTTTCAGCTTATGCAGGCTGACTCCAGAGTAGGCATTTTAAAATAAATATTTGTGCAACAATCTTGTCCTGAACAACTGTTGTATTTAAAGCACTATGTCTAGAATCCTTAAGGTATCGGGAGATGATGAGATTATGGATACTGCTCTCAAAAAAATTTACAGTCCACACGACCTAAAGGACTGTTATGTAGAAAGGAAATTATATCCATTTGAATAGTAGGACCTCAAGTGATAGAACAAAGACTGGAGAAGAAATTTACAGGAATGTTCATTTGGTCTTAATTTAAGGAAGATGTTTAATAAGACCCATTACATGTAGCATGATGTTTTTACTACTCAGGCCAGTTTTAGTGGTCACATCTTCTTAAGGTGTAATAGGCAGCCTCAGAAGTTACTGTGGTCTTGCTCACTGAAAATGATACACAGACAGTTTAAGGGACTTGCCCCAGACCACACGGCAAGAGGTGAATGTCAGAACCTCTTTGAGTACATTTTAAAATAAGGACTGAAAGTTGGAGGAGGGTGGTTATCAAGGCTGCCTTCCTTACCATAGTATTCCCAGCATTAACAAAATCCTTGGCATGTAATTGGAATTCAGATGCTTCTTAAATAAATGAAAAGCCTGTTGTAGCCAGCTTACAGTTTGCATTAATGCAGATTATTAAAGTGGAAGATCATAAATGATTTTTTATTAATATTTATGTCTATAATCTTAGGTTTGGAAAACATTATTCGTTCATAATAATTTTAATTATATGTTATATTACCACATTTTTGACTTGTAGTGTTTTTAGCATAGTTCAGCTACAGTGTAGCTTAATAAGGAATATGATTTTTTAAAATAACAATGCTATTATATAGCCTTTACAGAACTTCTAAAAAATGACATGTTCTCTACCACCTTAATACTGAAACTCAAATCTTATTTTTTGCCACGATTATTCCAGCTACTCTTTTTTGTCTATATTTCATTTCTGACCTTTTTATGTTGTAGTCCAAATAACTCTGAGCTTTTCTCATGTTGTCCATTGTTGCATAAAAATCTTCCAGCATCTTAAAGCACAGCCTACTCACACAAAAAAGTGATTGTTTGCTACAGAAAATTTCTTCACCATCGTAATTTTTTGCTACTTCAAATTCAGTAAGCATTCTTACACATTATATTTATTTTATATTCAGTGATGAACTATTTTTATAGATTCCTTAAAATTTCTGGTTATTTATTTGATAAGGAAACATGTACTAGAAAAAAGTACAACACATATATTGTGAGATTAATTATGACAATTTCTAGAAAGTAACAGTCTGTTCAACTCAAATGTTTATAAGAAAATTCTTTCTTTATTTATTTATCTGTGCATTTAGGCATGCCAGAAGAATCCAGGGAGGATACAGAATTTCATCATAAGCTAAATATGGTTAAAAAACAGTGTTTCAAGAATGATATTCACAAACTGGTCCTAGCAGCTTTGAACAGGGTATGTTGAATATAAGTTTTCTGTCTTTATACTATTAACTAAAATATTAAATTTGGAGAACTAGGGGGGCTTTTTCAGTCTAAGTGTTCTGTTCTCTGTTTACTATGATAGGAGGAAGTCATGTGGTTAGAGACATAAGATGACAGTGGGGATGTGGGAGGTGAAAAGATATGTACTAAGCTAAGTCCAGCTAAGTGTATTATCAATTATAGATGTAGGCAAGATTCTTTTGATTGCCAGTAACATAAATCCACTCTAGTTTGCTCAACCAGAAAGAGAACCAAAGAGCCATATATGCAGCTAGACCTTGTGAGTCATGCTGGGTACTATGGCTGCTGTTTTCTCTTTCTGTCCTCTGGCTACTTGTCTTTCTTTTCTGGTCTCGTAGTATATGGTTTAGCCCATGAAGACATACCAGTGGTAACAGTAAAGTCTTCGGCTGGGCACAGTGGCCCACACCTGTAATCCCAGCACTTTGGGAGGCTGAGGCAGGTGGATCACGAGGTCAGGAGTTCGAGAGCAACCTGGCCAACATGGTGAAACCCTGTCTCTACTAAAAATACAAAAATTAACTGGGCATGGTGGCATGTGCCTGTAATCCCAGCTACTCACGAGGCTGAGGCAGGAGAATCGCTTGAACCCAGGAGGCAGAGGTTGCAGTGAGCTGAGATCACACCGCTGCACTCCAGCTTGGGCGACAAGAGTGAGACTTCGTCTCAAAACAAAAACAAAAACAGACAAACAAAAACAGTATAGTCTTCTTTGATTCCCTACGCTCCTTTTCATTATTCTCCGGAGAAATAACCTCTGAAATGATTTGGTATACATTGTTTCCATTTTTTAGCATTTACATATCCATGTTCCTACATTATAATTAAAGTATCAATAAATCATACTGAGTATGAAAAAGAGAAGAAGGGAATTACATTTAAATTGTGTAATGCAAAAAGTATTGGTGGAATTAAGAAGTTTTGTAAATTTTGCATAAGATGAATTGGTTCTTTATTAAAGATGTTAAGAATAAAGACATAATTAGTGTGAACATTTTTGTAAAAGGAGGAGCCTGTTTAAAGTAATTAATGGAAATGATTCCATGTGATTTGATGTACTTTGATGAATGTCATAAATTAATTAAAGTAGCTTCCAGAGAGATCTCCCTTAAAAATTCATTTTAAATTGAACTTTATACTGTCACTCACTGCCTATAATATGTTTGAGTCATTTATACTCAAACTTAAATACAATCCTTGAGTATGGCAAGAATTTATGTTGTAATGGGTTAAATTTATCTTGAGAAATATTTGTTGAAAATAAGTATATGGAAGGAAGGGGTTAGGCATTTAGAAGATAAATAAATATGCTTCGTACTCTTCTCTCCTGAATCTCATAAGCCGGTTGTTGATGGCTGTTGTGAAACCTTGGTTCTTTTCTTTAAACAAGAGACACACAGCAGAGGAGATGCAGCATCGAGTAATCTATTGCAAAAGAAAAAGAATATTTTGCAAGTTAAGTGAGGAATAGACACTTATACCCTGACAGAATTCAGGGTGGGCTTGCTAGTAAGGATGAGACAGCGTAAATTGGCACCAGGAAGACTCCCTTTGTGGGAGTTTTACATGATTTTTCATAAGTGGGTGGGAAGAAGTGTTACTAGTAAGCATATTCTGGGTGGTCCTCTGAGTGAACATGTGCAGTAGCTGTACATGCTTGTTCATATATCGCATGTCTCATAAGTATCCGAAATCTCCACCCAAGGGTGTGTGTTTTACTATTATAACGAGCAAAGGGTCAGTCTGAGGACAAGGAAAATCAAAATGTGCATGTTCCCCACGCTACCTGACTTCAAACTATACTACAAAGCTACAGTAACCAAAACAGCATGGTACTGGTACCAAAAAAGAGATATAGGCCAATGGAACAGAACAGAGCCCTCAGAAATAATGCCACATATCTACAACCATCTGATCTTTGACAAACCTGACAAAAACAAGAAATGGGGAAACGATTCCCTATTTAATAAATGGTGCTGGGAAAACTGGCTAGCCATATGTAGAAAGCTGAAACTGGATCCCTTCCTTACACCTTATACAAAAATCAATTCAAGATAGTTTAAAGACTTAAATGTTAGACCTAAAACCATAAAAACCCTAGAAGAAAACCTAGGCGATACCATTCAGGACATAGGCATAGGCAAAGCCTTCATGTCTAAAACACCAAAAGCAATGGCAACAAAAGCCAAAATTGACAAATGGGATCTAATTAAACTAAAGAGCTTCTGCACAGCAAAAGAAACTACCATCAGCGTGAACAGGCAACCTACAGAATGGGAGAAAATTTTTGCAATCTACTCATCTGACAAAGGGCTAATATCCAGAATCTACAATGAACTCAAATTTACAAGAAAGAAAAAACAACCCCATCAAAAAGTGGGCGAAGGATATGAACAGACACTTCTCAAAAGAAGACCATTTATGCAGCCAACAGGCACATGAAAAAATCCTCATCATCATTGGCCATCAGAGAAATGCAAATCAAAACCACAATGATATACCATCTCACACCAGTTAGAATGGCGATCATTAAAAAGTCAGGAAACAACAGGAGCTGGAGAGGATGTGGAGAAATAGGAACACTTTTACACTGTTGGTGGGACTGTAAACTAGTTCAACCATTGTGGAAGACAGTGTGGTGATTCCTCAGGGATCTAGAACTAGAAATACCATTTGACCCAGCCATCCCATTAGTGGGTATATACCCAAAGGATTATAAATCATGCTGCTATAAAGACACATGCACACCTATGTTTATTGTGGCACTATTCACAATAGCAAAGACTTGGAACCAACCCAAATGTCCAACAATGATAGACTGGATTAAGAAAATGTGGCACATATACACCATGGAATACTATGCAGCCATAAAAAATGATGAGTTCATGTCCTTTGTAGGAACATGGATGATACTCAGCAAAGTATGCCAAGGACAAAAAACCAAACACCACATGTTCTTACTCATAAGTGGGAATTGAACAATGAGAACACATGGACACAGGAAGGGGAACATCACACTCTGGGGCCTGTTGTGGGATGGGGGGAGGGGGGATAGCATTTGGGGATATACCTAATGTTAAATGACAAGTTACTGGGTGTAGCACACCAACATGGCACATGTATACATATGTAACTAACCTGCATGTTGTGCACATGTACCCTAAAACTTAAAGTATAATTAAAAAAAAATGTGCATGCTCCATACAGGGGCAATTCCCTACTGGAGATAGCTTTGCTTAAATGAGCTGGACTACAATGCAAATGCTGAAACTTACTATATTGACAGTAAGATTGCCACAGTTGCCGCGTCCTGAGGACATGGTTACTTCCTTTTAATACCTATCCTGTCTCATTGTGAGAGGATTAACAACTGTGCATAAAACCAGTTGTTCTACACGAGCACTTAGGAGGGATACCAGCATTGTGAACATAGTTTAAGTATGTAGAGGAGGGAACAGTTAATTTTATTCATGGTGAGTGTTGGTGAAAAGTGGAAGAGGTACCAAAACAGCCGTATAGATAACTGGTTCCAGTTAGCCAACATTCTCTAAAGTTATTAGAGAAGCCTAAGTGAGGTGTAACCTCAGCAGTCGGGAGCCAAGAGAGCAAGTAAGTGCTGTGATGTGGAGAAAATCACTTTGTTCCATCTGAGAAGAAATGGTTGAGCACTGCTTTTCCCCCATGCCAGTACTTCAGTAATGACGCACAGCCTTTCACTTAGCACTGATTATCGATAGGGGTGGGGAGTTAAGGTATGGGGAAACACAAGTAACAATATTTTATTTCAAAAACCTCTCCACTGTAATTCCCCTAATCCTTCATCATGGTTGAGGAAAATGGCTCTAAAAAATGAGAGCAATTACTGTAGCTCCAAAATTCTGTGATTGCATGTCTTACTCTGAATAGCAATTACAAAGCATCAGAGGTTTTAGGTCCAAATATTGCAGACACAATAAAATGAATTACATTTTAATACATCTAAACTTGGAGAGCAGAGTTCCAAATAAGGTAGAACTTGAGATTCAACTCTGATTTATAAAGCAGAGACTAAGAAGAGTATTTATAAAGCGAATCCATGTTTGGATACATAAAAGTGCAATAAAATTCAAGCTGAAGTTAAAATCTCTGTCCAGAACAGCGATGTTCCATTTATGCCTGATCCTTTTAGCTTTTCCACAGATGAAGACTTTGTCACCTGTTCCAGAGAGATATATTTGTTCATTATTGTTTCCAGAGAGCAAAACGGAAAATAAACTCTGCACGTTTTGGCCGCATCTGTGTTTTATATGCGGTGACACTCCTGTTCTCTTCAGTGAGGAAATCCAGTAAAGTAAAACCAGTCTTCTGATGAAATGGGCACAAATCAAAGAACTTGTGAGCTTCACAAAAACCTTGAAGCAAAATATACTAAGCTTAAATATTGAATGTATTGATTTCAGTTGTCAAAAACAGAGCTCATCTGCAAAAGCAACAACAGCAATGACAACAACAAATTACATATAAGTAAAATTTAAAAAAGGTTTACAGGATGAATATACAGAAAACTATGAAGCTTAGGGGTAGAGAGGAGTAGTTGAATATATGAAAAGATACATCTTTTTTGATGAAGGACTAAATTTTTAAAAATGAAAATTGATCTATGTTTATGAACCATTAGTAAAAATAACAATAGTATTTTCTGGAACTAAGTAAGCTAGTGTAAAATTTGTATGAAAAAATTAATACATATGAGTAATCAGGAGAATTTTAAAAAAGAGTGTTAATTCATATGGCCTAACTCCAAAAGATAATCAAATGTATTATACAATTTTAGTAATTATAATGGTGTGATACTGGCACTAGGGGAGAGGGATCAGTGCCACAGAAGGGTGGCTCAGGAAATAGACTCAAATAAAAATTTGTAATGTTATGATATTCCTCGACTGCGGGAGGAAAATAGATTACTCAGTTACTTGTGTTGGAACAACTAACTTCAGCCATTTGGGAAAAGCAAAGAAAGCTGAATGTTTATCTTACTCCTTTTGCCAAAACAAATTACAGATGGATGAGATTTAAAGTCTATAATGAAATTGGTATATGTACATATTAAAAGTTTCAACTATAATTGTTATTAACGTAAATGACAACGAAACACCTTGTTGGAGGGAAATTTGGTAATATCTATCAAAATTAAAATGCCATGTTTTCTGATCAGCAATTTCATTCTAAGAATTTTTAATGTAGATATACTTGCTCATGTACAGAAAGATTATTAGACATGAATGTTCACTGTGTCATGATTCGTAATTAAAAATGTGGAAACAAACTAAATGCTTACATGGTAATCATTCATGCTGTTTGCCAAATATTTTTATTTCTCCACCTTGTGGTGATTCTGGCATAGTATTTAGTTGTTAGGTTGAAGCATGTGACTAATTTTGGTCAGGGAGTTGTAAATGGAGGGAATAGCTGGTGAGGCATCTTGCGGAATACTGTCACAGGTACGATGACCTGCAGTGTTTGAGATAGTAGTTGCTCCATCAGTAGAGGTCCCTGAGGGACTACAACAAGCAGAGTCCCCTCCTGACCTGCAACACATATGTAGCATGAGCAATAATAGAACTTATTATTTTTGCACCCTATAAAATTTTGAGAATTGTTACTGCAGCTTAATTTAATCTTTCCTGACAATACAATACCTATCAATAGAGACTAATCAGATAAATTATACAATTTCCAAATTGTATCATCCTGCATAAATATTAAAAAACAATGAGGTGAGATTCCTAATGTGCTGCTATGGAAAAATCTTCAATTTTCTATGTGTACGAATGTATTTCCCAGGTATTCGTTTTTTCCTTCCTGTATGTTGACACATTATGCACACTTTTGGATGAAATTAATATATTTCCACCGCTTTATGTCCTCTCCCTCACTTTTATCACCCAATTGTAGCAAAGTATATGTCTGCTTTTATAGCTTTAGCTATATAAAATTTTCTAATAGCTAAGTTTGTGGTTCCTGGAATTAAGGTATCTGAATTTAAATCTGACACTACTACCTACAGACTATGCACCCTGGACAAGTACTTAATGTCTTGGTTTTGTTATGTATAAAATGGAGATAATAACTGATTTTTCACTTAGAGTTGTTGAATATTTTATAAGATAATTCATGAAAAAGTGTCAGTATAATGCTTGGCACATAGTATGCGCTTAATAAATGTTAATGTTACTACTATTAGATTTAAAAGTATCTTTTGACCCCTGGCTATAGAAGATGAGGAAATCAGAGTATTTGCACTTCTAATATCTCCTGTTTTCCCACCTACTTTTGTTCAATAAATTAACTCCACATTGGCAGGGTAGATAATATTTATATTCAGCTTTCTAATTATGCTTTCTAAGTTTGTGTTTATCTTACTCCTACTGTTATTTGGAAGCAGTCTTCATCTCAAGTCCTTTTGTTACTGTTTTTCCACTCATCTTTTAGTTGTCTGAATTTCTTTAGAAAAGTTTAATTCCCTGAATATTTAATGTTTATATTTTGTTGTTGTTTTTGCCTTTATATTTGGACTCCTAAAAAAAGTTTTGTTGGTTGTAAAATATTGTTTTTTTTTTCCTTGAAGTGTTTGTAGGCATTTCACTGTGTTCTAGTACTGAATGTTTTAGTGGAGAAGTCTGAGGCCAGCTTCATTTGTTTCTTGGATATTTTTGCCTGGTGCTGAAAGGATTTTTTCTCTTGAAATCCATCCACTTTATTAGGGTATATCTCAGTGTTAGTCCTGGGATATGGTATCCTCATTCTAGCTATACATTCAACTTTTTTCCTGGAAAGTTTTCTTGAGTTGCATCTTTATATACATATACATACATGAATACATATACATATACATGGTAAAGATATTAAGGATAAAGATAGGTGCTTTATAAATACCAATTTGATATAATTTTGGCATGAAAAAAAGCCTGTGGTGCATTCTGAGTTTGGGAGTAGAACTGGATATACTTACTTATTACTATTGTTTTTAATACAAAAATGGAGACAGGGTCTCACTATGTTGCCCAGGCTGGTCTCAAACTCCTTGACTCAAGCAATCCTGCCTCGACCTCCCAAAGTGCTGAGATTACAAATGTGAGCCATCGTGACCGGCCTAAATATCTAAGTTTTTCTCTTTCATTATTTTAGCTCTCTTCTTTGGGGCTATCAGTCATATGATGTTGGATCTCTTTTGCCTTAATCTTTTAATTTTTCAAAGACTAATCCAGAGACCACTATCTATCACCATGCCATTACTCATAGACAAGGGACATCATTCCACACATTTAGCTTATTTATCAAAATCAGAGATGGGATTTATAAAAGAAAAAGGATAAAGGGAGAAAACAAAACACAAATTATGTGGGAATGCGAGTCTGTTTTCCTTTCTTTGGCTAATCTACTTACCTAGTAGCTAGGAAAGAGGCCAGCATGAGTATTTTTCCATTGAGCTGGCTAGCTCACTCATTGGAGAAACCATTTCAATATTTATGGATTCTCTGAAAAAAACTTGGAGAGTAAAAAAGCATAGGTGGTAGGATGCTGCCGTCCTTCTGTTGGCATCTCCAGAGTTTCACTTGAAAAACACCTCCTAAGTAGACACAGATAAATTGATTTTAATCCCTATTTGAGCACCAATGCAATACATTACTATTTCAAGATGGAGCATTAGATAACTAATGGAAATTCTATTGTGGGCTTGTAAATATCATGATAGTCATACCTATATAATACATATATGTATATATAAATATTAATTTTTGAACATTTACTTAGCTATTAAAAATCAAATGCTCATATTTAAAATTATTGGTTTATTAATGCACCATCACATGTTATCATGTGATACTCTGAATTCTCTTTTTGCGTAGACAAATCAGAGATTACCTGCTGCAAGTCATTAGTCATCATTAACCTGTACTGAAACGGTTAGAGCCTAGGAGAGTTCCAGGTAAAAGGACCAGTAATGAGTAGAAGCTTGTTAGATGTAGAGATATTGAGGACAGAGATAGGTGCTTTATAAATATCAATTTGATATAATTTTAGCATAAAAATAAGCCTATGATGCTCTTTGAGCTTGGGAGTAGAAGTGGATACGTAATTTTCAGGGTGTAGTATAAAATGGAAATGCACACTCCTTGTTTGAAAATTATTAACGATTTTACAAGGGTGACAACAGAGCATTGAAGCAAGTGCTCTGTGAGCATGAAGCCCTGTGTGAAATACACACCTGTGAAGCTGGCCTTGCCTGCCAAACAGGAATGCTGGTACTGTTAATCAAACAGAAAGTTCAGAATGACAATCTGACTTTTTTTTTGTAGAAGATACTAAACTTTTGGCCTTGAATATCTGAATTTAAGATACTGGTATCAAGCCAAAAGAAATTTGGGCTTAGAACCTGAAAGATTTAAACTTGTGCTTTGACTTGTGTGCTCACAGCTCTCTGTGTCACAATTTTTTTCATCTGTACTTTGGGACAACAATAGTGTGTCTACATCACAAAGGTTTTGGGAGGATTAAGTAGGTGAATACGTATGAACTTCTTAAAAGAATGTCTGGCACAGAGTGAGTGCTACCTCGGTTTTGGCATCGTTATTGTGGTCATTGCTATTGTTATTATGACTTGAAGTCATATTAGTGTATGAAATCCCATCCATGAATAGAAGATAGAAAGAACTTTGAGCAGGGTTTGGAGGTAAAAGAAGACATTGTAAAGGAGATGGGTAAAGGAATGATTTTAAAGATTGAGAATAATTAGGGGAGTACGATGTCATGGAAATTAAGGGATGATAAGCACCAATTAAGTTGTTATTGGACTTTTTTCTTTGAGTGGTTCAAATTCAGAATAGTAAGGAAAGAAGTCTGATTATATGAAATTAAAGGGTAGGGTGACTGTGGAGGTAGTGGGAGTCGACTTTTTTGTTAATAAGTTTAGAAATAAAGGAAAAATGGTAGCTTGAGGAAAGAGAGGAGCGATTAAGGAAAAGTCTCTCATTAACTCTTAAGTTTTTCATCTCTGAGGAAAGCGCTTAGCCCAAGGCCTGACCTGTGATCATTACTCTCTCAAGGTTTATTCCATGGACAGAGCTATCTCATTTCATGCTTATAACAACCCTACATTATTAGAATTGTTTTAGAGATGAGGAAGCTGAGACACACACCAAACCAGCCTTCCAATTTCACTTTGCACAACTTTGAATTTCTTTATATTTCTTGAACAAAAGTTCCACTTTTTAACTTACCACTTCTTAGCAGTCATTGTCTAACTGAGTAATTGTTACTTCATTCATTTAATGGTTCTCAGATTTATTTAATGGTTCTCAGATTCGCATAATTTGAACCTAAATTTAATTGGCCTCCAAGCTGATGTGCTTACAGAAACAGTGACAGGAAACAAAAATGTCAAGGGAGACTATGTCTTATTAAAATGGTATATGAAATGATGTCCAAGCTGAGCAATTAAAGTGTGAAGTAGAGGGACACAGGGTGAGAAACTGATGCTTCTCCTCAGCCTCTATAAAAAAGATACTGAATAAAGATAATTGAGAGGCATTAGGGGACTAGACTGAGAAAGGGTTGGAAATCTGTTCACTGAGAGTACAGAAATGAGGAAGCTTGGAAGGCAGAAGATTTTGGTCAAAGACGTCTGGCTTGAAGCTATTTCAGCTCTTTGGATTATCTGTGGTGGAGGCCATCACGTCTTTGGAGTGGAGGTACCATGAAACTAGTGTCTGCAAAACATCATCTAAATGAAAGCAAAATTCCTGAGAAGGATGGCGCTATAATTTTTGAAAGAAAAGCTATGAGTTAAGCATTCATATCAAGGTAGATGTTTGGAGTGTATTGCTTGTGTGTGAAAAGGCAGAGATGACCAGAATAAGAGTTAGAGGTATGCTGCGTTTTCTTCTTGGTTGATGAGTAGGATGGCCTGGACGAAGAAGTGACCTCTAGTAAAATACCTTCATAGTGTCAGATCATCTGGAGGAAATTCAGATTAAAGAGGTTGGATGATGTCGTAATTAAGATCCTGGGCTTTTAAGGTGGACACATTTATATTCAAGTCCCAGGCCCAATTCATATTAGCTCTGTGACTTGAGCTCTTATTTCTGCATCTTTAAAGTTTGGCAAACCTATTACATGAAGCTGTTGAGGGGATAAATGAAATAAGGCATGCAAAGCACTTGCAGTAAAGATTAATTATCAATATTTTATTTGTTAAGAGGCAGCATTGCGTTTTACTGGTCAAGTATGTAGACTCTGGGGTGAAACATATTTGGTTTGGTTTCATCTCTGCAATTTATAGTTTGTGTAGACTTTGAGAATAGTTCTCAATCATTCTAACCCTCAGTGAATTCATCTTCTAATGGGAGTGATATCAGTATGGATTTCATGAGATTACGAAAAGAAAATGCCTACAAAGTATTTATTACAATGCCTGGCACAGAACAAGCTCTCCTTAATTGTAAAAATGCTAACTCTTATTCTTCATAATAAATAAAAGTAATTAATGTTATAGAAAACAAAATCAAGGATACTAATTTGTATTTGGATTACTTGATTTATATTTTGTCAGTCTATAACTGGTCTTAACTAAGGTAAGTATTAAGATCTCATTTTTAACAGCGAGTATTCTTTTGATTTTAGTTCATTGGAAATCCTGGGATTCAGAAATGTGGATTAAAAGTAATTTCTTCTGTTGTACATTTTCCTGATGCATTAGAGATGTTATCCCTGGAAGGTGCTATGGATTCAGTGCTTCACACACTGCAGATGTATCCAGATGACCAAGGTCAGTACAATTTGAATTCAGGATTTAGAATAGATTTTTGTAGGGCATTAGCTGGTGACTGGATGTCTTTAAATATTTTTCTTCAGTTTTGAGATTTAAAACAATTCTTTTTTTTTATTCTCCTAGAAATTCAGTGTCTGGGTTTAAGTCTTATAGGATACTTGATTACAAAGAAGAATGTGTTCATAGGAACTGGACATCTGCTGGCAAAAATTCTGGTTTCCACCTTATACCGATTTAAGGATGTTGCTGAAATACAGACTAAAGTATGTGCATTATCTTGGAAAGAATTTGGGAACTTGTGCGAATTTCACTTTTGGAGCAGTTTGTGTAATTCCCACTTTGCATGAATGGGGTATTCTAGTTAATGGAAAACAGTTTATCCTTTTGTAGTATTTTAATTATACAAGCAAAGAAAATTGGATTGAATCTCTAAAGATCCGGTGTTTCATTATTAAATCTCTAAAGTCAGCATGGTTATTCACCATTTATCTTGCCCATAAAAGTTCAGAGAATATGCTAAGAAATCCCAGCTAGCTGAGTTTATTCGCTTAGATTTTAGATAAATAGAATTTATAAATATTCCAAAGTTTGTCACTCTCTGGGTTTTATTGCAGGTTGCTTACCTTTAGTAATTTTGCTTGTTGATTTTTTTCCTTGCAGTGAAAAAATGTTTTTAAGATTTTTAATCAAGCAAAATTTAAAACATGATATATAATAACTGTCTTTATAAGGAATTCAAGATACTGGCCTAGAGTTAGTTCACGGGAGACTAAGAAATAAATTTGTTTTGTTTTGTTTTTTAATTGTAGCAAAACAAATAGTTTTTCTTCAAGAGTTTCCGCCTTGGTTGTGGAGTTTGCAACTTTCATAAACTACGAAGGAATTTTTTTTTTTTGGAGACAGGGTCTCACTCTGTCACCCAGGCTGGAGTGTAGTGGCAGATTTCAGCTCACTACAACAGCTGCTTCCCGAGCTCAAGTGATTCTCTTGCCTCAGCCTCCTGAGTAGCTCAGACTACAGGCATGCACTCCCATGCCTGGCTAATTTTTGTATTTTTTGTAGAGATGAGGTTTCACCATATTTCCCAGGCTGGTCTCAAACTCCCTGATCTCAAGCAATCTGTCCTGCTCAGCCTCCCAAAGTGCTGGGATTACAGGTGTGAGCCAAGGTGCCCAGCCGACTCAGGAAATATTTTTTGTAACTGGCAGCATTGACCAGGAATAAAAATACCTGGTCTCTAATCTTTGCACAGACATTATCAGTAAATGAGAGAATATGTGTAAAGTTTTTTAAAAAATTATAAAGTTATGAACATACAAAATTCTTAGATTAATAACAACAATGTGTTTTATAACTGCTTTTCATAATGTGCCTCAGGCTAGGTTGATTAAACCAAGATAGGATTGATTAAAAGTAATCTTAGGGAAAGGGAAGGATTTTGTGCCGGTATGGAACTCTCAGTTACTCTGGATTAATTCATCTAGGCATAAATTTTAGAATCTCTATAGTAGAGGTTATGAACTAAATCTGGCCTGCCAACATATTTTATTTGTCCAGTTCAGGGTTTTGTTTTGTTTTTTGAGACAGAGTCTCACTCTGTTGCCCAGGCTGTAGTGCAGTGGCACAGTCTCAGCTCACATCACCCTCCACCTCCTAGGTTCAAGCAATTCTCCTGCCTCAGCCTCCCTAGTAGCTAGGACTACAAGTATGCACCACCATGCTCGGCTAATGTTTGTGTTTTTAGCTGAGATGGGGTTTCGCCATGTTGGCCAGGCTGGTCTCAAACTCCTGACCTCAAGTGATTCACTCACCTCGGACTCCCAAAGTGTTGGGATTACAGGCATGAGCCACTGCACCCAGCCTTCAGTTCAGTGTTTAAAAGTTTTTAATTCGAATGACGTACTTTCTGCACATTTGCATGGCCTGCTCTGCTGTAGCATTCACTTGTTTTCAGAGACCTCTGCTCTAGAGGCAGGTGGATCACCTGTTCCTCAGACATACATAAATTAAGGCTACTTTGCTTATCAAATATTAGTATTCGTAGATACTCAGCATCGTAAGAGTTCGAAGTAATAATTTTAATATTTAGATGACGTAAGTTAATTTAAAATTTTTTTGAGATGGGGTCTCACTCTATGGCCCAGGCTAGAGTGCAGTGGCACAATCTCGGTTCACTGCAACCTCTGCTTCCTGGGCCCATCCTCCTGGGTGGGCTCAAGTGATCCACCTCAGCCTCCTGAGTAGCTGGGACTACAGGTGCATGCACGGGTAATTTTAAAATATTTTTTATAGGGACAAGATTTTGCCATATTGTGCAGGCTGGTCTTGAATTCCCGGGCTCAAGCAATCCCACAGTGCTGAGATTACAGGTGTGAGCCATGGTGCCTAGCCAATTTTATTAATATGTAATATTAGAGGTAATAAAACATTAAAAAGTTAAGATGATCCTTGGTGGCTTTACCCAACTTAAATAATGCTAGAGTCAAAAGCCCAATCTTTCATTAAAACATCACATGAGTGAAGAGGACAGACTCTGGGGATGTGCTTAAGGTGGTTGTAAAAAAGTAACGGTGTTCTTTATAAATAACTTATTATTAGAATGTAATCCTCAGAGTGCCCTCAGCGCTTCTCAAATACACTCAACATAAATGAAATCTAGGAGTCCACACTAGCCTTTCTGAGATCAACATTTCAGAAGACAGCACAGAAAGTTGGGGGATATGCTAGGCTCTCTAGAGAACCTACTGTTCAATATTATAATACAAATTTTTACTCTATTGACCTGTTTGGATGTGTAGTTCTGCTGATCCAACCGCTTTAATCCTGTTTAATATTTGGGTTTCATCCTATAACTATGGCTTTAGACAAGCATCTTTGAAAACCAAATTTGAGGGTATTAGTTCTTTTTCCTGCTTTGCTACTGAATGGTTTGTTAACTAGCATTTTATTTTCTGTGCCTGCTATATTTCTTAGTCATGAGAGAGACAGGGAGTATTTATTTACAGGATAAATGCTTTAAAGCACCAACCCAATATATCTATAGTTAGATGAACATCGTAGGTATTGTTTCATATACAAACTCTCTCTGCTTTATACTGTTTATTCATTTTGCCTATAATTGCTTATTTTATTATTTTTTTCTTATACTTTTAGGGATTTCAGACAATCTTAGCAATCCTCAAATTGTCAGCATCTTTTTCTAACCTGCTGGTGCATCATTCATTTGACTTAGTAATATTCCATCAAATGTCTTCCAATATCATGGAACAAAAGGATCAACAGGTACAGTGTTTTTCACTTGCATCCTAAATGTTATGTATTTATCTGACTCTAATTCTCATTTCCACTCTTTTTAGTTTCTAAACCTCTGTTGCAAGTGTTTTGCAAAAGTAGCTATGGATGATTACTTAAAAAATGTGATGCTAGAGAGAGCGTGTGATCAGAATAACAGCATCATGGTTGAATGCTTGCTTCTATTGGGAGCAGATGCCAATCAAGCAAAGGAGGGATCTTCTTTAATTTGTAAGGTAAATATTCAAGGCCTCACTTTTGTCTTTGCTGAGTATTCTTATAGAATGTAAGTAAGAGCCCTGCCATTGTGTATCTTTTACTTATATCATATTATTCTTCACTACAGAAATTTACCAGTTTATTGCAATTGTTTGTGTCTTGTAGTAGATTTATAGAATTCCAGAAGTAATAGGGTCCTTTAGGTGTTATCCAGTCTAATCTTTCATTTCATCTGTTTACTTATCTTGTTAAGTTGATAAATAACTTTTCAAATGTGTCCGTTAGTAGGCATCTCTACAACTTAGTCTCCAGATACACTCCACATAACACATAGTTCTAATGTTTTGATGATTTTTTAACCATTTTTTTGCATGGTTTTAGTTTCTTTGCCTAGAAAGTTCTCCCCTGAGGGCTACCACACATGGCTATGCAGGCTGTGGATGGCACACTTTTGTCGGTGCCATTCACACTGACATGAGTTGCTGTTGGCCAAAGTTGTGTAACACTGGTCTTTCTTTCCTTCTCTCTTCCCTCCTGAACCATGTAAACGTATATCTATCTGATTGTTCTGCTCTCCCTTCAAAATATAATTCAAATTATCTTTCTTTAAAGCCCTCCCCATACCTCCAAACCTCCAAACAAAATTAAGATTTACTTCTTTTGTCAGTCTATGAAAATATATACATATCTCTTGTATACTTGGTGAGTTGTGTGAAAATAACAGTGTACAGTGTTCATCTTTGTATCATTCAGAATATCGAGCTCATTGCTTTACATACAGTGTGTATTCAATAAATACTAGGTTCATTGCTTATATTTCAGATTTGTATTATTTGTATAAGTGTTAGAGTTTATACTAGCATTCAGGTAGCACTATGTCTATTTTCTAGAAATTTAATATTTCTAACAAAGCAATTATGTAGTGATTTAATACACATTATTAAATAATCAGTAAAGTACTATGTTTGCCAATAATTTACTTTTTAAACCTTGCCGTATTTAATATCCGTACTGTATTTAATATCCCACTTGCCTATGGATTTAAATCAATTTGTTGACTGTTAAGATTAAGTTAATACTAATTAGTAATCAACATAAAAAGAAAAAGAATTTGTAACCCATTTTCATGCACCATTACGTTTATGCATTAAAATCACATAAACAATCTAATTATTTAAATTTAGTCAAATTTCTTTTAAGCAAGCAACAATTGAAATAGCTCCGCTTTACTAAAGATAATTAAAATTTTCCATCAATAATTTAATACATTTTTACTGTGCATCTTTTGCATGCAGATTATTGCATTAATGTTAATTGAAAATACCAAAGAACTAAAAAGAAACTTCCCCTTCTAAGTCCACATTAAGGAAACAACATACCTAAAAGCACCTGATACAACTGTACTACATTCCCCACAGGAAATCATTTCTACTATTCTTTCAGTTTATCCAAATCTTTCTACACAACAGGATTTTTACTTTATTCCTCTTTCCATATTCTTTTGGACTTCATGTGCTTAGTTTTATCTTTTCTTTTTAAAACGAAATCTTAAATCCAAGGATTATGTATTAGGTTTAAAGAATTTATCCCAGTTGTCAGAGGTTATTTATATCTAGCAAACAATAACTGCTGATTAAATCTTGTGGATGAATTTGTCGTATGTACCTTATTTGTGCCAGAGCAAAATAAGGTAATCAGGACTATTTATTCATTTACCAAGAGGTTGCATATTGAAGGACTATCTAGAGCAAGGGTGGAGTTGTGTTAGACTTTCTGCAGAGAATTTGATAATGGAATGTACATGATTGGTAGAGAAGAATATGGAAGTTTAATATTGCGTATGCAAATGCATGGATAAAAACCTCAAGGTAAAACTCATCAAATCACAGTGGAAAAAGTATAGTGAAGTCTGAATAAAAATAATAAGAGGCTGGGCATGGTGGCTCACATCTGTAATCCCAACACTTTGGGATGTTGAGGTGGGAGGATCACTTGAGCCAGGAGTTCGAGACCAACTTGGGAAACATAGTGAGACTCCATTTCTACAAAACAAACCAACAAGCAAAAAACCATGTATGATGGCACACACATGTAGTCCTAGCTTCATGCAGGGTGGCTCATGCCTGTAATCCCAGGGCTTTGGGAAGTCAAGGCGGGAGGATCATTTGAGCCCAGGAGTTCAAGACCAGCCTGGGCAACATAGTTAGACCCCCATGTCTACAAAAAGTCAAAAAATTAGCTGGGTATGGTGGTACCTGCTTATACTCCCAGCTACTTGGGAGTCTGAGGTGGGAGGATGACTTGAGCCTGGGAGGTTGAGGCTGCAGTTAGCTGAGATTGCACCATTGCACTCCAGCCTAGGCAACAGAGCCAGACCCTGTCAAAATAAAATAAAATAAAATAAAATAAAATAAAATAAATAAAAAGGCTGAGGTGGGAGGATCACTTGAGCCTAGGAGGTCAATACTGCAGGAGCTAAGATTGTGCCACTGTACAGCAGCCTTGGTGACAGAGCGAGACTCTGTCTCAAAACCAACTGGTCGGGCGCGGTGGCTCACGCCTGTAATCCCAGCACTTTGGGAGGCCGAGGTGGGTGGATCATGAGGTCAGGAGATCGAGACCATCCTGGCTAACCCGGTGAAACCCTGTTTCTACTAAAAAAATACAAAAAATTAGCCAGGCGTGGTGGCAGGGGCCTGTAGTCCCAGCTACTTGGGAGGCTGAGGCAGGAGAATGGCGTGAACCTGGAAGGTGGAGCTTGCAGTGAGCCTAGATCGCGCCACTGCACTGCAGCCTGGGCGACAGAGTGAGACTCCGTCTCAAAAAACAAAAAAACAAAACAAAACAAAAAACAAAAAACGAACGAACCAACCAACCAACAAAACAAACAAACAAAAAACCAACAAAACCAAACACTTCTATCATGCTCATTACCATCTGGGCACTGCTCCAAATACTTTACACAATTTAATCCTTACGACAACCTACGAAAAGGTCCAGTAGGTTCTAATGTTATTCCCATTGTGCAAGTGAGAAGCTGAGGCACTGAGGGTTTAAATAACTTGCCTAAGAACAAGCTCCTGGTAACAGTGTGAAATCTGCCTCCACAGTGCCTGCTTTAATTTCTTGGCTACACAGCAGATTCATGGTAGTGGTGGTAGTGGTGTTCATTTTCTCTAAAATAACAGTTTGAATAATTTGGTTTTGATAATGCACTGCATTTATTATAAATTAGATGATCAGAGAAAGATTGCAGGGATAAGAAATTATGCTTTTGATAATCTTTAGTTATATTCTGAATTTTCATTATTATTTAAATGTAAAAATAAATATCTGTGAGCAGTAGTATTTTCCTGTCATGAAGATGAAATTACTTTCATAAATATGTGTGAATATTCTAAAGAGAATGACTCTGTAGGATTTAAAGAAATTAATTCTTATTTTTGCTGGCATTTATTTCTTTTATCAGATTCACTTTCTTATATATGTCTCTCTTCACGGCACCATATGCCTAAAGTCAGCTTGGATAGTTTGGATCCTCCAAGGAAAATTCCTTCCACAAACATGTGCAGCACACAGTGCTAGATAATTAATAGAGAATATAAAATGGGTTTCCTGTTTCAAGATAGTTTATAGGTCTGTATGTGTAGGGCATTGACAAGAGAGTAAAACATATATCACCTTAGTACAAAGTAAGGAGTGAATGGCATATCTTAGAGAAAAAAAGTTACTGGGCTATAAGAGAAGGCATTTGTGAGTTTTTCCCTCCCTCCCCGCTTCCCTTCCCTTCCCTTCCCTTCCCTTCCCTTCCCTTCCCTTCCCTTCCCTTCCCTTCCCTTCCCCTCCCCTCCCCTCCCCTCCCCTCCCCTCCCCTCCCTTCCCTTCCCTTCCCTTCCCTTCCCTTCCCTTCCCTTCCCTTCCCTCCCCTCCCCTCCCCTCCCCTCCCCTCCCCTCCCCTCCCTTCTCCTTTCTCTTCCCCTTCCCCTTCCTCTTCCTCTTCCCCTTCCTTCCTTCCTCTTCCACCTGCCTTCCTTTTAATTTTGCTATGAGCCCTTAAAGAGGATTTTAGTAATTTGCTACTTAAATTAAATATATTTCCTAGATGTTGTGCTAGGCTTCAGGAATACAAGTTGGATTGCAGAAATGTAAAGGCCTTTGCATTCTAGCAAGAAAACAGATGGGTATGTATGTTTGTTTGCTCAGTGCTACATTAAATGAAATGGATGGGAGCCGGGAGGAGAAATGGTGTGTTTGGCCTGAGAGGTTAGTAGCAAGGACTTCTCTGCAAGAAAGTTTGAAGCCAATTCTTCAAGAATGAACACCTTTTTGCTGGGTGAAGAGTAGAGGAAGGCATTTGGGGTAATAGAAATAGCATAAAAGGTAATGAGGTTTGAAAAATTACATGCTGTGTTTGGAAGAATGTCCTGGAGCAGCAGCGTTTTAGAAGGTTTTTAAAGACGACGGTGACTTGATCAGAGCTCTGTAGTGCTTTGAGGTTGGGTTGAAGGTGGGCGTACTTGGAGACTGGTGGGCGTACTTGGAGACTGGTGGGCATTTAATTGGTGCCTTCCAACCACATAAATGAATGTCCCCTCAAATCCCTTGGAAACACTTTAATTCTAGAAAATTCAAAAATTGTCCCCAACATCTTTTTCCTCTGAGTTGGTACCCTGGATCTTTGGGTCTTCTTTTCTTTCCTTTTTTGATGTTTCATTTTGGGTAATGAAAGTCACACAGGTTTTGAAGCCAGCAGATTTGGCTTTAGATCCAAGTCTCAGTTGCTTGCTAGCTGTAAGGGACAAATTATATGTTTTTTCTAAATACTCATCTATAAAATGGGAGTAATAATTGCTATGGCATAGGATTTTGTTTTAAAAAAAGATTAGAAATCGTGTGTGTACAGAATTTAGCACAGTAACTGATGGATATTATTTCTATTACCTGTTATCTTGGTCTTCTAGTTGATAGCTCCTTGCTAGCGTCTAGCTCCTTTCCAGAGCTCTTCCTGAGTAGGGCCAGCATGCAGTGCCACAGCTTGCTAAGGCTTCTCCTGGCTGGCTGAGTTGTTCTAGTTTTTGTGGCACCTCACATGCTAACCCACCCTGAACACATGCTCTGAAAACATAACATTTAGAGGAAGGTTGAAGACTGAGAGACAAGGTATATCTTTGAGGAAATTCAGATGCTTGTCTTGAGGAGCTCAGGAAAACTAGACACGAGTAATGACTGTCGTTTGTGTGTGGCGTTAATAAATTTTACAATAGCTATGTCCCCATTTAGTTATTCTATGTCACAAATAAAGGCAGGACAGTAGTATTTACTGTGTTAAGGTACTGGTTTCCCAGGTATCTTACAGTGAGAAGACGGAAGCTCAGAAAGTGTAAGCAATGTGCATATTTGGTGAAGTCTGGATGTAAACAGAGATCTTGATGCCAAGCCTATGGAGCTTTGTCTCCATATAATGTTGTCTCTTTCATAATAACTGACTGTCATGTGGCAGATTATTCATGCTATTCTGACATTGATGGCATTAATATCATCTTATTTTCCCAATCTATTCAAGGATCAGTTTTGCCTTATTTTATTTCGTTTCATTCTAAATTGGAGATGTAGAGAAAAATCACATGAAGTTTGATTTGCCAGTCTCCTAAAAGGAAGAAAAATGTAGATTTTTAATATACTTAATTTTTTTTCTTTAATAGGTATGTGAGAAAGAGAGCAGTCCCAAATTGGTGGAACTCTTACTGAATAGTGGATCTCGTGAACAAGATGTACGAAAAGCGCTGACGATAAGCATTGGGAAAGGTGACAGCCAGATCATCAGCTTGCTCTTAAGGAGGCTGGCCCTGGATGTGGCCAACAATAGCATTTGCCTTGGAGGATTTTGTATAGGAAAAGTTGAACCTTCTTGGCTTGGTCCTTTATTTCCAGATAAGACTTCTAATTTAAGGAAACAAACAAGTAAGTAACAAGGAGAATATTTTTTACAATTCTTATTTTTAATAGTATTTTTTTAAGTCACTAGTCTTTTAGTGGTTTATTCATGCCAGTTTGAGGGACCTTAAGCCAAAAATATTGCAAAGGTTTGGATTTTTTTTTTTGGCTATGAAATACTTCAAAATGACATTTAAGTTCTTTATGAGATAGCAAATAGTTATTTATAAAAATAGAGCAAAATAGTGGAAACTTTTTGAAGGGGTACTTTTTAATATATATTTTTTATTATTAAAGTAAGATATCCCTGTTTTTAAAGGAAATATAAAATTATAAAAAATAAAATAAAAATAACTTATTTTATCTCTTATAAGTAATTAATATGGATATTTTTCCTAACTTTTTATACACTTACATGTACCTATGCATTCAAATGTATGTAAAAGCATACACACATATTTATTTGGCATTTTTAACTTAGAATATACTTTATATTTCAATTGATAATGCATTTTCTTTATACTTTCAAGCTCATGTGTATTTTGTATATATTATGTGTGTTGATGGTAAGTTGCCATCTTCTGACACTATTTTTATCTTTTGAGCTCTCTCATTTGTTCACACTAAATGTGTTTTTAGTGTGAAAGCTCCCAGCTTTCCCTGTGTTAACTTAGTCCCATGCCCATCTCCTTCCCCATGGTCATCAAACTCCATGAATCAACACCTTAAGGACCATCTTGCAAGTAACATGTTTGCTTCTCTCATTTTTATGATGCACTCACTAGCAAAACACCAGTTTTGGTCAGTCTACCAGTCTACTTTTTCCCTCACTTTCACCAAGAAAACTGAGTGCTGCTAGAGAAAAGTACCCATCCATGCAATTTGGTGCCTTTATACATCAAGGTTTCCAACCACTCAGTAGGCTCCAAAAGTTCCAATCAGGCTGAATTTTCCTCGGTTTCTCAAACACTTCGTGTACCCTTACTTCCAGTGTTTTTCCAGTGTTACTCTCTCTCTACCTAGCTCTAAATTCTCTCTTCACCTGGCTGTCTCTTCATTCTTCCTGTCTCAGTGCTATCACCAGTCTGGAAGGTTCTCTTACATGACCCTATAGCACTTTATTTCTCACATATACTACCATTCACCACATTATATAATTTAATTTTTCATTTTTATAATCTACTTTTTGGTAAATTGTTAGTACCATGAAGTCAATGTCAATTTTGTTCATGGTTGTAACCTTACCATTGATACTAGTGTTTTGCACATAGTAGATTATCATTTAGAATTAAGTATTTAATATTGGCAAAAATAAAAATTTTGTAATACATTATGTTGATAAGCATATGTGGAAACATGCTTCATACATTGATATGAATTTAAATTGTCCTCTTTTGAGGACAATTTGGCAATATCTACTAATATTTTTAATATATGTACATACTTTTTTGACCTAGCAATGTACTGTTAGGAATCTATGATACAGACATTCTCAATGTGCACAAAAATTGTGTACAAAAATGCACATTAAAACATTGTTTATAATAGCAAAAGAGTAGGAAAAAAACCTAAGTATTCCCCAAAAGGAACTATTCAAATAAATAATGGTACATTCATATTGTGGAACGCTTTGCAATCATTGAGGAAAAAAAAAACGTGGAGCAAATTTAATGTCCTGATAAAGATTACATTACTCCGTGGCAAAAAAAAAGGGCACAGACAGTGTTTTTACTATGCTAATGTTGATGAAAATGCAACTGGAATATGATAGTTATAAAAGTTTGAATATGAAGTAAAACCCTCCAGAAATGGGTTCCCTGGTTGTCTCTGGGTCTTTGGAAATTACCGAGACATGGTTAGATCCCATGTTTCATTACTTAAATTAGTCTCATGCCAAAAACCTGCTTACTTTAATCTTCAATATCTGATGGAGAGGAATTGTGGGCCCATTGGAGAGGGACGGAGGGAGATTTATCATTCACTATATTCTCTTTGTTCTGTCTGAAGTTTTTACCATTGACACATCTTACCCAATTAAAAAAACATAGTAATGTCATTTGATTAATTGGAGGGTATAACCATGATTTCACTGGCAGCTGGTCTGAGTAAAGAACACTTTGGGTCATAGCTTTCAAACATTTTTCAGGTAGTATTTGCCTGAGTGACATATTTGTGTGTGAGCTCATCCTACCGGGCTTCGGGATAATTTCCCATATCATAACATATTACTCTGGAAAAAAAGAACCATTTGGGTATATGGGTATAGTGTAAGCCATAGTATCAGTTGCCTTCTTGGGGTTTATCATATGGGTCCACCACATATTTACAGTAGGAATAGATGTAGATACATGAGCATACTTCACTCTGCTACTATAATTATTGCTATTCCTACTGTTGTCAAAGTCTTTTAGCTGATTATCTACACTTCACAGGGGTAATAGCAAATGATCCCCTGCCATGCTCTAAGCCCCAGGGTTTATTTTCCTTTTTACAGTAGGAGGCCTAACCAGCATTGTATTAGCCAACTCATCACTGGATATTGTACTACATGATACAGCAGTATCATGTAGTAATATTTGAAGTCATTACAGTAGTAATATTTGAAGAAATCTTCCTGGCTGTATGTAGAACAATGAGGACTTTGCCAACTTATTCTTCATAATAGAGCTAATATATAATGTGATGAAGTTGTGAGAAGAATGTTAACTTTGAAATTCCATCAGGTTTCCCAATAGTCATAATGAATCACTCAGCAAACTTTATAAAAATAACAAGATCCTTTATTTAGCAGTTTATGTATTCTATGCATTGTGCTAAACATTTTATATGCATCATTTCATTTACTCTTTTTCATCACCATATGCTGTATTTATTATCATCTTCATTTTCCAGGTGAGGACACTGACACCCAGGGAGCTCATATAACTCACAAATGGCATTTCTATGACTTGAACACAGGCCTGTCTGGCTTCAAAGCCTAGGCCTTTTCCTGAATAAAGTTAGTTCCATAGAGATTCAGTTTTGCTATGTACACGAAAGCATTGTGTACATGGTTATGTTTTTTAAAAAAATATATCATCTGCCACCTGTTAATTATTCAGGATCACTAGTGTAAGGTGACTTTGAAAGGAAAAATAGAAATATTCTCTAGAAGCATAGGAATACGTAAGAACTTTGGTCCTATGTATGTTATGTATGTTTATTTTTGCATAACTGTTGATTTCTAAGTTGCTGGTGTATCTCTTTATTTTCAGATATAGCATCTACACTAGCAAGAATGGTGATCAGATATCAGATGAAAAGTGCTGTGGAAGAAGGAACAGCGTCAGGCAGCGATGGAAATTTTTCTGAAGATGTGCTGTCTAAATTTGATGAATGGACCTTTATTCCTGACTCTTCTATGGACAGTGTGTTTGCTCAAAGTGATGACCTGGATAGTGAAGGTATTTATTATTTAAAAAAACCCTTTATGCTTTATATTTACACACTGACATTGAACAATAGGACCCAAGACAAAAACCTGACCTAAATCATCTGGAAAAACTTGAGTAGAAATGTGTTTATTATCGCAAACAGTTAAGTTTACTAATTTTGGTTAAAGTGATGGGTCAAGGAAGTGTGTCTCTGTGCTTCTAAATGTTATACTAATTGGTTAATGGTTAATATTCCAGGAAACAAACTCTGACTAGACTGGAACGAGATTCCACGCTCTGTCATTGACTAGATCCTTTCGTGGCTTGTGTAAGCCCCTTAACCTTGTTAAAGGTAGTAATGTCGACTTTGCAGGGTTATACATAATAATTAGAAAAAATGTATGTAAAATGTCTGCAACAATGCTTGGCAAACAGGAAGCGCTTAATAAAAAAGGTTTTTATCTTTACTATAGCTTAAAACAATATTAATATTTTAATAGCTCACTTGAGATAACTTTTTAAAAAATTAATATGGTGAAATATATAATGACAGTGATTAGGGCTGATGTATTTAGCATTAGCAGTTTGGTAAAAATGGAGTGAGGGGCTTTCTTATTAATATATTATGATTGAAAACATTGGGTGATAGAATAAGGGTATTTGAGAGGGCAAAAAATGAGAGTTGTTCCAAAATATTGTGTCTCAAGTCAAACCATTTTTAAAAATCAAGTGTAGTGATTTATATACCTATATAATTTATATAAAATAAAATGCATTCACTTTAAGTATATATTTTCATGCGCTTTGAAAATCAACATATTCATGTGGTCATCGTCGCTATTAAGTTATGCAATATTTTCATTATCCAAAAAAGTTTCTTCATGCCTCTTCACTGAAAACATCCCCTTCCCCTCGCCCCCCTGACCCTTAGCAATCATTTGCTTCCTGACACTGTAGATTAATGTTTTCTCTAGTTTTATATACGTAGGATCATACAGTGAGTACTCTTTTGTGTCTGTTTTCCAAAATGGTTGTACTATGTTCTACCCCCACCAGCAGTACATGAGCATTCTGGTTGCTCTACATCCTTGTCAGTACTTGGTATTTTCAAGTTACTTTTAGCTGTTCTAGTGGAGGTTTAATTCATTTAGATGTAATTTTCATTTCCCTGATGACTAATTATGTAGAGGATATTTTCATGTTCTTATTGGCCGTTCTTATTTTTGTGTGAAGTGTTGAAGTATTTTGCTTTTAATTGGGTTGTCTTATTATATAAGAGTTCTTTGTATATTCTAGATAGAAGTTGTGACAGGTATATGTATTGCATATTTTTTTCCCAGTCATAGCTTGTCTTTTCATTTTACTAATTCTATTTTTAACAAAACAGAGGTTTTAAATCTTGGTGAAGTGCAGTTTTCCAGTTTTTTTCTTTTATGGTTTGTGCTTTTTGTATCCCACTTAAGAAACCTTTTCTTAGCCTAAATTTGTGAATATTTTCTCCTATATTTTCTCTTAGAACTGTTAAAATCTCAGCTTTGACATTTAGGTCTAAAACATTTTAAGTTGATTTTTGTGTGTGGTGTGTCAATGAAGAGTTGACATTTATTTCTTTCTGTATGGATATCCAGTTGTTCCAACATTACTTGTTGAAAATATTATATAATTCCTCATTGAATTAATGGAAGCTTTGTTCTCTTTAATTGACTATTTAGGTATGGTTCTATTTTAGCATTATTTATTCTGTGCCACTGATTTATACCTTATTCTTATGGCAATACCACACTGTCTTGATTACTCTAGCTTGATAGCAGGTCTTGAAATCAGATAGTGTAAGTCCTCTGGTGTTCTTTTAAAAAAATTGTTCTTATTATTCTAGGTTCTTTGCATTTCCATATAAATTTTTAATCAACTAACTTTATGCTGGGATTTTTATTGTAATTAAGTCCATATTTAGATTTTATATAGAATTTATTTATAAATTAAACCGTATTACCTATGATTTTAATGTAATCTATAATATATAATTAATACATAAATAATAATTTATATAGATTATATCTATAAATTAATTTGAGGGAACTAATATATTAATAATGAGTCTTTTGACATATTAATGTGATATATAGTTCAATTAGTCTTTTAAAATTTCTAAGAGTGTGTTGTATTGGATGTTTTCTGATACTATTATAGATGGTGTTGTATTTGAATTCTAATTTCCAGTAGTTCACTGTTGATATATAGAAATATAATTCATTTATTTGTACATGAATTTTCTATCCTGTAAACTTGCTAAGCTCACTTACGTGTTCCAGTACCTTATTATAGATTCCACAGGATTTTCTTTGTTCACAATTATACCATTTGGTAATAAAGACAGATTTGCTTTTTCTTTTCTAATATCTATCTCTTCTTTTTTTTTCTTGTCCTATTGCACTGGCTAGGACCTCCAGTACTACGTTGAATAGAATTGGTCAGACTGGGCATCATTCCCTGGTTTCCAAACTTAGAGGAAAAACATACAGCCTCTAATCACTAATTATGACATTATCTGTAGTTTTTCATAGATGCCCTTCATCAAATTGAAGAAGCTTCTTCCTAGTCATTTTTGGAGAGCCTTTTTTTTTATCATTAATAGGTGTTGAAAAATGCTCTTCAGCATCTGCTGAGGTATTCGTATTTTTCACCTTTATTTTGTTAATATGGTCAAATACACTGACTGATTTTCTAATGTTAAACCAACTTGCATTCCTGGAGTAAATCTCACTTGGTTATGGTACATTATCCTTTTTATATAGTATTAAATTTTGTTTTCTAAAATTTTGTTAAGAATTTTGCATCTGTGAGAGATATTAGTCTGTAGTTTTATACTTCCTTGTAATTATGGGAGTAATGCTGGCCTCTTGAAATGAATTGGGAAGTGTTTCCCATTCCACAGTTTTCTGGAAGAATTTGTGTAAAGGTATTTTCTTCTTAAATGTCTGATAGACTTCACCAGCAAAGGCCATCTAGGTTTTAAATTTTTGTGAGGAGGAGATTTAGAATTATGAATTTAATAACTTTGATAGATGTATGATTATTTTAATTTTCTTTTACTTCTTAAGTCAGTTTTAGTAATGTGTAACTTTCAAGGAATATATCCATTTCATATAAGTTGCCAAATTTATTTGTTTAATGTTACTTATAGCAATTATTTAATTATCCTGTTAGTGATTTAATTATCCTGTTAATCTCTTCAAAGAATCAGATTTTTGTTTTATTGATTTTCTCTATTGTTTGTATTACTTTCTCACGGACTTTTGTTCTTATTGTTATTGTTCCCTTTTCCTTACTTATTTTTATTTTAATTGACTCTTTTTATAGATTCTTAATTTGGAAGCTTAGAACACTGGTTTTTAGAACCTTCTTATTTTGTAACAGAAACATTTATTTAAGGCTGTATATGTCCTTATAAATATCACTTTCACTGCATCCCAATATTTTGATGTGTCCTCTTTCCATTCATTTAAAAAAATTTAATTTCCCAAATGTCCAACAATGATAGACTGGATTAAGAAAATGTGGCACATATACACCATGGAATACTATGCAGCCATAAAAAATGATGAGTTCATGTCCTTTGTAGGGACATGGATGAAGCTGGAAACCATCATTCTCAGCAAACTATTGCAAGGACAAAAAACCAAACACCGCATGTTCTCACTCATAGGTGGGAATTGAACAATGAGAACACTTGGACACAGGAAGGGGAACATCACACACCAGGGCCTGTTGTGGGGTGGGGGGAAGGGGGAGGGATAGCATTAGGAGATACACCTAATGTAAATGACGAGTTAATGGGTGCAGCACACCAACATGGCACATGTATACATATGTAACAAACCTGCATATTGTGCATGTGTACCCTAGAACTTAAAGTATAAAAAAAATATATAAATTTAATTTCATTTGTGACTTCTTTGATTCACGAGTTATTTAGAAGGCTGTCATTTATTTTCCAAATATTTGGAGATTTTCTGGATAACTTTCTGGTTATTGGTTTCAATTTGACTTTTTTGTGCTCAGATAACCTACTCTGATGATTTCTATCCTTTTATATTTATTGAAACATGCTTTATGGATTATCATATGGTCTGTCTTGGTGATGTGCCATGTGCAACTGAAAAGAAAGTATATTCAGCTGTTATTGGGTCAAATCAATAGGCCAAATTGTTTGGTAGGATTTCTCAAGTTTTCTGTGACTTTACTGACTTTTCTTTCTATTTATTGTATTTGATAGAGAAATATTGAAGTTGTAATTGAGGATTTGTTGGTCGCCTTTTCAGTTTTATCTGTTTATGCTTTGTATATTTTGAAGCTCTGTTGTTTGTTGTGCAAACATTAAGGACTATATAACAAAGGACTATATATAAAAATAATTTTTTAAATAAAGTAACCACTTTATATTAATCTAAGTTTGCAGTTAGTATCATTTTCTTCCTCTGGAAGAATTCCCTTTTACATTTCTAGCGCAGATCTTCCAGAAACCCATATGCAGATTACTGAAGCACTTTTTCCATAACTGCCCCAGAACTCCCAGCTATCTCAGTCTCCATAAATGTTGATCTCTATCTCCTCATCTCAGGAAAGCCATGAGACTGTTTAAATTTCTTCTTATGTATATGGCCCTTAATTTGTCTCCAAGCAGAAGGCCAGAGTGATCATAGGGGTCACATAATTTGTTTCCCTTCTTTCGGGTATTACATAGTCCTATGCTGTCTGTTGCCCAGTGTCTGTATCCAGTCATTTAATATATTTGTCCAGTTTTCTTGTTGTTTATGTGAGTAGGTTAAGTTCACACTTGTTACTCTATCATGCCTGAAAGAACTCTCTTCAAGTATTTTTCAAGAAAACATTAGAAATTTTAACATAAAATAATTATAAAATGCACTATGCTGCTTGTACAAATAATGTGCTAATAGACATTTCACACACATATAAAGTGGGATAATTATGATAATTTAATAATCTATAATTATGTAATTGTTACTAAATTATAAATTGTATTTTATTAAAATTCTTGAGCATTAAAATAATTTAAATTATAGAATTAATTAAACTTTAGCAATGAACCAGGCAGGAACTGTTTATATCAGGATTTATACTGAATATTATAAAGGTGGTATTTGGATATACAGATTTTATAATTTGGTTTTGACATAAAATGAATTCTTTCTTTTTCTAAGATAAAGAGTAGGGGAATTTAAAATCATAATTAATTTTTCACAAATGCATTCGCATTATTTATCTTTAATATGATTTTTTTATTGATCTTTGTTTTCTTGTAAATTTATTATTTTGAAAGTACTGCCTTTTCCTTATTTTATAAAATAATTATTGCCAGCCAAATTTATTGTGTTTATTTTAATACCATTCCATAAAAGAAACCATGAAACATGAAATTCAAATAGAAATATATTAAAAATTGCTGACTGTTAAATAATTTGTGTGATTACAACATTTAAAGCAAGATTTGAAAAATTTATAAGAAAAATTCAGGGAGTTAATCCACTCTCTTTCCTATGCTGCTAGACCCTATTCCAGTGGTCTCTATAAAAAAAATTCAGAGAAACAGAAAGCAGTAACAGTGATCAGATTGCATACAAACTTTCTGCACACACATATATTTGTTATAACTTATATAACCATTGATTGATTTGGCTTTTTCCTGCTGGACTATGAGCTCCTCTGAGGAATAGATTTATTTTTTTTCTGCATATCAGTATCCCGTGCTTACCCAGTGTCTAGTCTGTAACAGCCATTCTATAAATATTTATGGGTGAAGAAAAATGTTGTTGAATTTTTAGTGAAAAACCAACATGGCTTATCATCTCTATTTTAAAGATTTTACAAAGGGAATGGACTGTGAAATTTCCGTTAATAAAAATAGGTCTAATCTTCCATGATTGAACTGTGATAGAAGGATCTTATGATTGAGTAAGCTTTTTGTATTCACCTTCATGTTATTTTATCATTTTCAAAATAGGAAGTGAAGGCTCATTTCTTGTGAAAAAGAAATCTAATTCAATTAGTGTAGGAGAATTTTACCGAGATGCCGTATTACAGCGTTGCTCACCAAATTTGCAAAGACATTCCAATTCCTTGGTAAGTTAAATTGTGAAATTGTGATTATGTTGTGTTTTGCTGCTGACATTCTCTTGATAACTAAAATTTATGCCAAAGCTAGGAACAATTGGTAGGGATTTCCCTGATGTATGATTTTGAGATTTTTATATATGTAATAGATATGAAAACATATTAGATGTAAATTATGCTCAATTCACATTTGTAGTCTTTTGAGTATGCAGGGTATGAATTTTTTGGGGCATATATATATATATATATATATATATATATATATATATATATATATATATATATACTTACAGTACACTTCAAGATGGTTTTCTTCTTTCTTTTCAGAACTCCATGTCTGAAAAGAGCCCAGGCTAGACCTCTACCTAATGGTGTGGGTTGGTCCCATGAACACTTTAGCTAGAAATCTGATAGTGATTTCTAAGAAACCAGACAGAAGTCTGAAGGACACTGAACAAGATGGAGCAGCATAATATAATTCATTGTTCATCTATCATCTATCTATCTATCTATCTATCTATCTATCTATCTATCTATCTATCTATCTATCATCTATCTATCGATCATCTATCTATTTTGGTGTATTGAAAGTCATTTAATTTTTTAGATACCTTTATTATTATTTCAACCTCTTGTCTGTTTTGGAACTACGGAAGGACTATGGCATATTTGCATGAGGAGTTTGATAATTCTAGTTGAGGAAATTGGGAGTCACCTTATTCTCAGGTTCACTTTGAAAGACCTGTTCTAACCTATTCTCTAATTTTGATTATAGCTGAGTACTAAAAATATGAGGGTTGTTTTGTGTTAATTCTAGATCTTAAGATGGGTGAAATGAATGACTGTAGTTGAATCGGTTAAATTAGCTGTCAGTCTTTATATATGCTCTTTCAAATTTATATATAAATTTAGTTATAAAAAGTAGTTTGGTTAATGAGAAATTATATGGATATAGCTTTTTGACTCAACCTTTCTGTTTTTCAGTTTCCTTATATTTAAAACAAAGGAGAAAGAGTAGATGCTTTCTAAGGTCATTTGAGCACTGAACTGGAGTTTTCTTTTATCTTCATAATTGGGTTCTTAGTTTTTACTTGTCTATTTTTTCCCACAATTATAAATACCATTTAACCCTACTAAAATTTCATGGTTCCTTCCTTATAAAAATGTCCTCTTCTCCAATAAATGACAGCAATTTTATTATAAATTATTTTTAATAGGGGCCCATTTTTGATCATGAAGATTTACTGAAGCGAAAAAGAAAAATATTATCTTCAGATGATTCACTCAGTAAGTATTTGGATGTAATCATAAGTAAATAGATATTTTGGGCAGAATGCAGTGTTTGGTTGAATTTCCTCCAATTATTCAAATATTCTTGGTGCCAGTTTCATCTTACATAATCTTCATATATATTTACCTAATGATTCCTTCCATAAGCTGTGGAAAAATGAAACATACATTTAAAAATTTACCTTTCTTGAATATTATAGAACACATTAGTCTTTTTTTTTTTACAAGTTTTCTGAAATGTAAATAACACCTCCACCAAGGCCACTCTTCATCCTCTCCTCCAGTTTTCTTTCTTTCTTTTTTTTTCACGCCTCTTACACCACCTGATTAAATGCTTTTTATTTACTGTTCATCTCTGCCACTGGAATGTAAACTCCATAGTTTGGTTTTCTATTGAATCTTCAGTGCCTTGAAGAAAGCCTGATTGCTAGGAGGTGCTCACTAAACTTTTACTACATGAATTTAAATTATTTGCTTATATTTCCATTGTTTGTTTGTTTTTGACAAAAGGGTCATCAAAACTTCAATCCCATATGAGGCATTCAGACAGCATTTCTTCTCTGGCTTCTGAGAGAGAATATATTACATCACTAGACCTTTCAGCAAATGAACTAAGAGATATTGACGCCCTAAGCCAGAAATGCTGTATAAGTGGTCATTTGGAGCATCTTGAAAAGCTGGAGCTTCACCAGAATGCACTCACGAGCTTTCCACAACAGCTATGTGAAGTAAATTTAATTTATCCTTGTAACTTTCAAGACATTTGAAGAGCTTTTGTATTTATATCTAATTTGCATAATTAAGTCGTTTAAAAGAACATTCTACTTTTGTGTCACTGGGTGATAAGTCCCCCGTGCCTCTGGTTTTTGCACACATATCTTAGTCTGTGTGATGTTCAGGAGCATCTTTGAGGGCAGGCAATGGAAACAGATCTGATTAGAAAGGAATTCCAGGTTCTGTACGGAGTACATGTTAAAGTCTACCAAGTGTATATTGATTATACTTTAATCATTTAATTCAAGTAAGACAACTTCAACAATTTAAATTAGATTAGGTAAACTAGAATTAGACCTGGTTTGGTAGTACTGGCTCTGACTCAGCTACCAACTGTGTGACAATATGAACATGTCACTCCGCCTGCTCTAATCCTTCATTTTCTCATCTGTAAAATAGAGATTCAACTAAGTGATTACTGAAACTTTTTTTTTCAGTTTAAAATAATGTGTAACTTAAAAATTTTTTTCTTTTTGGTCAAAGTTCCTGTCTTGTAAGAATTAAAGTATAACATAGTTTGTTGATAGGATAGCTCTCTGAAAATTGACTTTGCTCACCATTTGTATGTACTACAGATCAAAATAGTTTTGAAAGCCAAAGAAGATATCATAAAAGTTAAAATTATTTTAATGCAAATGTTTAAATTGTTAAATTCTCAAGGCTGGGCATGGTGACTCATGCCTATAATCCCAGCACTTTGGGAGGCTGAGGCAGGTGGATCTTTTTGAGTTCAGGAGTTCAAGACCAGCTTAAGCATCAGCAAAATCCTGTCTCTACCAAAAATATGAAAAATTAGCCAGGTGTGGTGGGGTGCACCTGTGGTCCCAGCTACTTGGGATGCTGAGGTGGGAGGATTGCCTGATCCTGGGAGGCAGAGGTTGCAGTGAGCCAAGATCGCACCACTGTACTCTAGCCTGGGCAACAGAGTGAGACCCTGTCTCAAAAAAAAAAAAAAAAAGTCTTGTTGCAAATGCATTTCCCCCTTTTTAAGCCTAAAAAATTAATCATAATTTTGAGATGTTTTAAAGGCAACATTACATAAATTTTAAGTATATTTAAGGGATGTTTTTTTCTCTAAAGTTTTTATATCTGGAGACAGAGAGAAGAAAGAAAGGTGACCCACTCCTCCAGCCGTGCCCTAATGTCTAAAATGTGTCTTTCTCTCTTCTCTGCTTCTTTGCCTTGCTAAATACTTCAAGCCACCCAGGGCTCAATTTAAATGTCACTTCATCACTCTCTGCTTCTCTTCCTTTTTCCTTCTACCCTCCAGCCAACCTACCCACCTAGCCTCCATGTCCATAACACCTGATGCTTTCCACCTAATTCTCATTCGGTCATCCAATTTGATTTAAAATACCTTTGCCCCCACTAGACTGTGAACTCTTTGAGGACAGGACTTGTTTCAGGCTTGTTTCTGTCTATTCCCAGTGCCTAGTGAGATCTGACATATGGTAGAAGTTTAGTACTTACTGAATTGATTTGTGGAGGAATAAATGTCTGAAACTTGGTAATCCTTCAATTAATATTTGTTAAATGAGCAAGCAAAATAATTTTGGGATTTAGTCTAGTTAAAACAAAGAGAATTGGAAGAGACTGTGACAAGGTGAGACATGCCGGCATTCAATGACTGGACAAGCTCAGAACCTTCTCGTAGGGAAATTTCAAAATGACACCGTTAGATGGCACTTTGTTTGTTTGTTTGTTATTGTCAAAGGGTCTCATCTATGTTCCTTTTATAGGAACATTTCCTGATTAAACCTTGGGAATAATTTTAAAATCTTTACTTCGGAATAAGTTAATGAGGGTCTGAAACAAAAGCAGGAATTTTGAAACAACTTCTGGGGCTAAGAGTGGTTAATAAGCCTTTATAATCATATCAAACTCTAGAGTTTCTCGTGTGGATAAATATATTGATAAATAAAGAAGACCATAGAGAAGTGATTGATTTTGGCATTTTAGCTCTTTGAGAGTATTACATACCAAAGTTTTAAAAAATTGACATAATGTGTAAGTAGGGGTTTGCTATTATCATTATAAAATTAGAAATTGCTTAAAAATAGAAAGTAGAAATTTGAAACAAAAAGTTTCATAAAAAACAGGAGGTTCTAAAATGAAACACATTATAAGTAACTATTTTTACAGTTAAATCTTAAATATATCAAAATATGTAACAATTTCTGACAGCATTTAAAACATTCCCAGGATTATGTTGTACTTTTTGTTAAATCATTAATTCAAATATTTGTTGAGGCCTATTCTGCTTCCATTTTGCTCTTTCTGGAAATAATTTACAAAAAAAGCTGAAGGAAGCTTTCAACTCTATTTTTGTGAACCTGCTTTTTACAATCTACCTGTTGTAATTTTCCTGGTTTTACCCATGCTACAAGCAGAGAGGATTGGGCCAATTAGTATACTGAAATTCTGTTGTGGATTGTGTTTTCAACTTTTTGAAAATTCTTGATGGTTCTAGTTACCAGAGGTGTGTAAGGCAGAAATATTAGCTAGACTTGAGTTCCTCAGATGGTTCCCTTTAGAATTTTAAACTATTGTCTTTTCAGACTCTGAAGAGTTTGACACATTTGGACTTGCACAGTAATAAATTTACATCATTTCCTTCTTACTTGTTGAAAATGAGTTGTATTGCTAATCTTGATGTCTCTCGAAATGACATTGGACCCTCAGTGGTTTTAGATCCTACAGTGAAATGTCCAACTCTGAAACAGTTTAACCTGTCATATAACCAGCTGTCTTTTGTACCTGAGAACCTCACTGATGTGGTAGAGAAACTGGAGCAGCTCATTTTAGAAGGGTAAGAAAGAGCTCATTAAAAATAAAAGGGTTGCCTAAATATGCTGATGTTAACAAAATATGCTGACATTTTTATAGCAATGAGTTTTAACAACATGGTGAAACTCCATCTCTACTAAAAATACAAAAATTAGCCCAGCGTGGTGGTGCGCACCTTATAATCCCAGCTACTCAGAGGCTGAGGCATGAGAATCGCTTGAACCCAGGAGGCGGAGGTCGCAGTGAGCCGAGATCGTGCCATTGCACTCCAGCCTGGGTGACAGAGGCGAGATTCTGTCTCAAAGAAATATATATATATAAAATATATATATTTATTATAATATATAATACATATATTATATATATTTATTATATATAATACCTATATATTATATATATACTATATATAATACTTATTATATATAATAAAAGACTGAGGCAATGAATATTACAACTTTTATCAACTGACTTACATTTTTACAACTAATTTTTAAATTAATGAATCCTCTTTGATGCTATTCTTTGAAAGCAAATTGTTTTTGATATTTTTTCTTTAAAGCATATGAATTTATGCAATTTAATCATTATCTTGTCTCTTGTGACTAGAAATAAAATATCAGGGATATGCTCCCCCTTGAGACTGAAGGAACTGAAGATTTTAAACCTTAGTAAGAACCACATTTCATCCCTATCAGAGAACTTTCTTGAGGCTTGTCCTAAAGTGGAGAGTTTCAGTGCCAGAATGAATTTTCTTGGTAAGTGTTCTGTGTGGGTCTCCTCCTTACCAGGCCCTCTAAGTTGTACAAGATGAGTCATATATGGACCCTTTAGTTGTGGATTTAAAGGTGGCATTTCAGTTTAAATATTATGCTGGATTTAAAAAATAAAATTAGCAGGTTGGCAATAAAACAAAATGCTATCAAACTATGAAAAGACATGAAAGAAACATAAATGCATATTGGTAAGTGAAAGAAGCCAATCTGAAAAGGCTACATACTATTCGTTCCCAACTATAAGACATTCTGGAAGAGACAAAATTATGAGGACATTAAAAAGATCAATGGTTGTCAGGGGTTAGGGGAGGGAGAGATGAATAGGTAAAGGACAGAGGATTTTTAGGGCAGTGAAACTGTTTTGTATACTATAGAGGGGGATACGTGCCATGATACACTTGTCAAAACCCATAGAATGTGCAGTATAAAGAATGAACCCTGAAGTAAACTATGGACTTTGAGTGATAATGGTGTGTCAAATATTGGCTCATTGGAACAACTGTGCCAAACTAATGCAAATTGTTAATAATAGGGGGAAATGTGTGTGGGGTGGTGGTGGTGGTGAGGGGAGAAGGGATATATTGAAAGTCTCTGGACTGTGTGCTCAATTTTCCTGTGTATCTAAAGCTGCCCTAAAAATAGTCTATAATTTAAAAAAATTATCACATTTTTATTGTCAGAGGTTAAAATGATAGTTACTTGGCCTACTGTGTAGTACACTGTGGTTCCCTTTAATCTTAAACTAAACATGCACATGGCTGCCTGAGCTGGGTAAGGCATCCTGATACTGAGATATTGTTTTTCATACTGAAGTTTCTTCAGCAACTTTTTGTATGATAAATATGATTACCCTTTGCTGTTGTTAGAAATAAAATTAATCATTTAATGGTTTTCAAATTAGTGAAGTTAATGTATATTCATTCAGCTCTTGTGCTTTGCAAGACATTATAATAATGCAAATTATTATCATCACTTTTATTAAAAGTTGTAGAATCCCCTGCCTTCTCTTAGCATATGAAATAATAGAGGAAATTATGTTCATTTGTATCCTAAATGAACATTTTAATTTTAAGGAACAAAATACTTTTATGACAATAAACAGGAATTCCTCATATTTTATCTTCCTTCATAGAGAATACTCACATCTTGCCACCCATGTGTTCATTCTATACCTGACTCAGTAAAATAATTTTTAATTCTACTTAATAGCAGAATATGGCTTAACTACTTATTAATAGTATTTTAATTTGTCAGAGCTTTCAGAAACTAATAATGATCAAAGCCATCTTAATTTGGATAGTATTTTCCTCCTTTTCCGCGCCCTCCCTTCCTCCTACCCTCCTGAATATTGGCCACTTTCCAACCATGATCCTGAAACTGGGGATAGAGTTATTGACTCACTCACTAGTAAGCAAAGCAAACTCGGTCTCTGTCCTTAAGGAACTTGTGATTAAGTTCAGAGCACAGACAAACATTAAGTAATGATGGCGTAAATAAATGTAATTTTATATTGTGGTGCCTTCTGTGGAAAAGTTTCAGGATGCTCTGTGGTACCTCAGGGGAATCTGATTCAGACTGTGGAGTCAGGAAAGCATTTCTGTGCCTGTGACATTTAAGTTGGGTCTGGAAAGAGGAGCATCCAAAAGGACCTTGAAGCTTGTGTATGGTCAGTGTGTCATCTCAGCTGAATCTCACAATGATCCTAATGGTCATACCTAGGACAGGTATGACCTCTGCCCAGTTGAGGAAATTGAAGCCGTGAGATTTTTTGTGTGATGTTTACAGGTGCATACAATTAATTATCTTGTTGTGAAAGTTTGAATGGACCCCAGTTCAAAATCTGTTTGCTTTGCACTACACAATCTTAACAGTTTGAGAAGTGGTCTTACATTTGAGAAGATGCCCCATGGAGGTGACATCTGAGCAGGACCACTAACCATTAAAAAATAATCCCATGTAAATGGTGAAACCCTGTCTCTACTAAAAATACAAAAATTAGCTGGGTGTGGTGGCGTGTGACTATAATCCCAGCTACTCGGGAGGCTGAGGCAGGAGAATCGCTTGAACCAGGGAGTCAGAGGTTGCAGTGAGTGGAGATCACGCCACTGCACTCCAGCCTGGCGACAGAGCAAGACTCCATCAATCAATCAATCAATCAATCAATAAATCCCATGTAAAATAAAGTTTTAGTTCTGTGGCCTTATGAATGTTTTCCATACAGCATATGAAACTCAAGACTCTGAAGTCTTAAGTGGAGAATCATTTCGACTCATTTATTTTGTGAATAGGTGAGGTATAATAGCTATCTTTCTGCTTCTCAGGAAGACAGCTTCTAGGAGTGTCCTGGAACATTTTGACCCTTGAAGATTGTCTAGATAAAGAATAACCCATATTTTTAACCTTGAAAATGCTAATAACTAATTCCTCAATCCGTTTTCCTAGAAACGGTAGATTTGTAGATCTCTCAAGTGTCTTAGCGTTCATCTGATCTAGCTACACTCTTTTACAGATAAGAAAAGAGACTGTGATTTTCTGTTTCCCAAATTGTGTTTCACAGAATTTTATTTCTTGGAGGTACCTCATACTGCATTTCCTTCTTAAAAATTCATAAAGTAGGCCAGGCAAGGTGGCTCACGCCTGTAATCCCAGCACTTTGGGAGGCCAGGGCGGGCAGATCACAAGGTCAGGAGATCGAGACCATCCTGGCTAACATGGTGAAACCCCATCTCTACTAAAAATACAGAAAATTAGCTGGACATGATGGCACGTGCCTGTAATCCCAGCTACTCAGGAGGCTGAGGCAGGAGAATCTCTTGAACCTGGGAGGCGGAGATTGCATTGAGCTGAGATCACGCTACTGCACTCCAGCCTGGGCAACAGAGCGAGACTCTGTCTCAAATAACAGTAATAATAATAAAATAATAAAAAATAAAAAAATCATAAAATATACCAGAGTATTGAGAACTCAGATATTTTACTTTATTTTACCGAATGTTTCCCAATCTCTTAAGATTATATGATCGAAGAATACTTTTATTAAATAACAACCATTATTATTCCATAGAACACTCTTTATGAGCTATTACCATAAAGAATTTTTGTCCTTATAATATACTGTATTTTAGTAAAGTGTTCATAGTTGTTTTGCTATAGTTATTTAAGAGTAATTCTAGTTAATCTATGTGGTATATAATAACATCACAAATAATTTGAAATGAATATTCTAGGAATTTTTACTTTGTACAAATGTTGGGTAGACAAATTTATATTTAAATAGCTGTTTAGCCTCCAGGTTAAAAGATTCTGGTAAGTATAGCATATTATTTTATTGTTTAGTGGAAGTATTAAGGCTATTACCTTATTTTTAAAAGTGGATTTTAAAAAATTGTCAGTGTGAGAATGGAAATCAAATTAAGTGACACACTATTGGTAGCTGTTCTTATTTTTGAATTTAATGGAAATCTGGTTAAAATGATTAAAATGTTTATCTCATTTTTTTTCTTTTAGCTGCTATGCCTTTCTTGCCTCCTTCCATGACAATCCTAAAATTATCTCAGAACAAATTTTCCTGTATTCCAGAAGCAATTTTAAATATTCCACAGTAAGTTTATTGTTATTTTAATTTTAAAAGCACATTAGCTGGAACAGAACCTTTAGAAACATGATTTTGATTTAGTAATATAGAGATAATTGATTTCTAAACCTACTCAACTTAATGTTTTTGTATGTATGAATGATTTTCACTAGATAAAAGACCCAACTCATTACTTAAAATGGAAACTTTTATATTTATTTAGTGGATCATTGTGTAAAAACAACTTAAGATTGTTTAATTAATTGCTGTATTAGTATAATGAAATGAGATTATACTGGCTATCACTTTAACTTTTAAAATTTTAATTGTTTGTGGAACTTGGTATGTTGCCAAAATACCTTTAACTTTGACATTATGCTTAAGTTATGTTTGAGTGAAATTTTGGGGGAAGATTAGGCAAGTTTATGTAGTTCCAGGTTTTTGAGATATTTTGGTTAATTTCATGAAACCAGAAGCTTCCTGTTAACTTTAAATTCAGGCATTAATTCGATCTTGAGTGTGTTGTAATCTTAAATGCTATTCTAATTATATCATACATGATAAACCAAATTCATAAAAATATATGTGTAAATTTATCTTTTCCTTTGTTTTCTTGCTGTCAGCTATTCCTTCAAACACTATGGCTTTTTAGAAGGGAGACTAAAATGCTGCTTGCATGATGCTGCAATGAGCTCTTCTGTGAGCTTATATTTAGGCAAATAATAATTAGAATTTAGCCATAGAGAGTGTTACACAAACCTGTAATAGCTAACTTACATCTAGCTTTAGAATGTGTTTAACTGTTCTAACTACTCTACGGTGGCTCATCTCTTTAATCTTCCTAATAATGCCCTACGATAGCCACTGTTATTATCTCCACTTCATAAGAGATGAAGTAACTTGCCCAGAGTCATAGTTCTTAAACACTGGTGGTTCAACTTCAGGCTCTCAAATCACATGCATACTCATATGTCAATAATGCTAGTTTTGACGTTACACTTTATTCTCACCCTGGGGAAAATTATTTGTGATGTTATTTCATGTATTTTGGAAATACTCATTTGGTTTATGTCTTTCCTCTGTATTGTTTTAGCTTGCGGTCTTTAGATATGAGCAGCAATGATATTCAGTACCTACCAGGTCCTGCACACTGGAAATCTTTGAACTTAAGGGAACTCTTATTTAGCCATAATCAGATCAGCATCTTGGACTTGAGTGAAAAAGCATATTTATGGTCCAGAGTAGAGAAACTGCATCTTTCTCACAATAAACTGAAAGAGGTAAGACGATTATTGCCACTTAAAAAATATACTTTATGATTTGCATCATTACAAATGATCATTTTAAGTGATATTTAGCTTCGAAATACCAATTTCATGAAACTAGAAGCTTCCTGTTAACTATAAATTCCTGTCAACTATAAATCCAGATTTCCATTAAATTTAAAAATAAGAACAGCTACTAATGGTGTGTCACTTAATTTAATTTCCATTCTTACACCGACAATTTTAAAAAATCTACTTTTAAAAATAAGGTAGTAGCCTTAATACTTCCACTGAACAATAAAACAATATGCTATACTTATCAGAACCTTTTAATCTGAAAGCTAAACAGCTAGATATAAATTTGTCTACCCAACATTTGTACAAAGTAAAAATTATTAGAATATTCATTTCAAATTATGTGTGATGTTATCATATAACATTATAGATTAACTCAAATTATTCTTAACTGTTACTTAACTATGACAAAACAACTTAGAACGCTTTGCTAATACACAAGATAGTATAAGGATAAAAATTCTTTATAGTACTAGCCCATAAAGAGTGTTCTATGGAATAGTAGTGGATGTCATTTAATAACTATAAATTCAAAGTAAGCATTGTAAATATCAATACCATTCAATTTTTTTTGTTTTTTAAACAAGTTGTAAGCCTACCCTATGGTAAATGGATATGGTAACACAGCATAATTTCCTCAAAAAATTACTTTTGTGATATACTTTTAAAGGATTATATGAATATATACATAATTATAGATGAATGTGATGCTGTGTGTCATTGTATCAACAAATCTCTGTCCAATCTGTTAACAGACTCTTAGATACGCCATTTTTCTCAAGTCCTTGCTGGCCTGTATACTGTGTTACTTGTTTTTCAGCTTTCCTTGGTACATTCTTAAATTTCTGCATTCCGCCACCATGCTATCACCCTAATGGATCAACCTTTTTTGTATTGCTCCATTCTCTCTGTTATAAATCTGAAATTGATAATTTGTTTGTCTCAGAAAATATTATTTTTCAAGTTCTAGCATATTGCCTACAAAAACCAAAAGAATTAAGTGTGTGACACTGTGAGGTTCAGCAAAACTGTGCATATATTTTGCTACCTGATTTTTTGCCAGCAAATGAGTGTTTTCTATTATAAATATAGTATATATTGCTTAAAAATTTGGAACAGAAAAGAAATTACTCCAATTAGGATGCCACCTAAAGTATAAGCATGTAGCTGTACTTTGAGAACACTAAATTGCATGCAGGTTTGTAGTGACTAGGTCTTCTTGCCTTTACTGAAGGAGCAGAATGAAGGCACAGATAATGGATAACCAAATCCATTTTGTGGTAAGAACTTCCTTACTTTCAATGTCTTGAAGAGATGAAGTATGTTACCAAAGGAGATTGGGTTTTTTAATATTACAGATGAGTGACATAGATTGTTTGGGAGTAAGTTTTTATATGTAAGTTTTTATGTTTTTAAACACATACTGACAACTTATGACAAACCTTTGGAAAGTTTTAAAACTCTGTTGAAAGGTTGTGCAAGCTGCTGATGGAATCTGTGAGCCTTTCTTGTTTCTTATCATGTTTTTTGGCAGAGCACATTTCTTCCTTCCCACCAACAGGTTTTGCCCTTTTATTTTCCATTAAGATTCCTCCTGAGATTGGCTGTCTTGAAAATCTGACATCTCTGGATGTCAGTTACAACTTGGAACTAAGATCCTTTCCCAATGAAATGGGGAAATTAAGCAAAATATGGGATCTTCCTTTGGATGAACTGCGTCTTAACTTTGATTTTAAACATATAGGATGTAAAGCCAAAGACATCATAAGGTTAGATAATTTTTTTCTATTTGGTTTTACTAAATTTATTTCAGATTTTCTACTCTCTGTGACTTTGATGGACATATATTGTTACGATTTAGGGAAAAATAAATAGTAATATTTGGCATTAATATGCTGTGTGTCATTTGCCTTTCATTTAATGAATGTGTTTCTGTGGTGCCACTGTAGAGATTTCTCATTCTTCTTAGCCAGGCTAATGTTGAGAGCGGCTTCTCCTCCTTCTGTTTCTTTTCAGTGGAGTAGACTCTAAAAGAAAATAAGTATTGCTATTTGGTCTCTGGTTACCAATTACACAATCTAAAGAAATACAGCACAGTACAATAACTTCTCACACTGTATTTCATATAGCAACTAGTTAACATATGCCTCTTACATCTTAAAGCATTATAGCTACTGACATCATGTGAAATTACTAACTTCTATTTTGCCCATTAGGATGAGTAATCTACTCACCTTGATCAGTTTTGAAAGCACCAAAACTTCTCAAGTATCACTGTTTCTGGTCTTTACACTTTAAGCACTTTAAATATCTTTGGTAATGGATTTTATCCTCTTTTTTGTTCCCTTTCAGCACATCGGTCTTATTACTTTCTCATAAAATCCTTTGCTCCCTTTTCCACAGTTACTGTATTGACGTTGCAGACCTCAGCTCTGTCATCACCTCTCAACTTGACTGTAATATCCACCAAGGCAGAGACCATGGCTGTGTTCACTCACTATTCAAATCTTGGCACCCAACACAGCACCTGGCATACAATTAATAGTTGTTTAATTACCAGTGATTTATACTTACTCATTCTCTTCTGACTAAAATCTCTTAAATTTATATTTAACTTCATCTGTTTTTATGAGGAAGGATTTTGTTTTCTGAACTCCTGAGCTTGATTTCATTTTAAAGGAAAGAGTTTGTTAACTTTTGTGCTAATTGTGGCTACCCTTCATCCTACCCAATTATTTTTCTCTCTTGAAACTGGAAAAGATGGTCATATAAAAATTGGTTCAGTTCTTACTAAACATTTAGTAGAACTAGCTTTCAGTGTATTATACTTATTATCTAACTAAATATTTTTAATATTTAATATTTAATTTAATATATAACTAAATATTTTTAAACATGTTTAACATTTTCAGAAAAGACAGAAAGACCTAGAGCAGATTAGAAATTGTAGGCATCGTTTGCTTTTTGAAGAAAGACATTTTTTCAAATAGTGGTACATTCTTAAGAAATAAATCAAGAAAGGTAATGTTGCTTTTTGGTCATATCATCAGGAATGTTGGTCAGATTCTTATTAGTTACAGGAATGAATTGGTCACTACTCTGATGTAAAATTCACTTATGATTTAGTCTTTTTCTCTAATTTGAAACTGTGGCAACATTTTAACATATTTCAAAATATATCTGTCTCTATCCATTATATTTTTGATAACACTTTGACTCTACTATTAGTTTAAAGGTGGTTTTTTAGCTACCTAAACACTTCTATTTTGTTCAGTTTTTACATTAAGATCATTAGGAATGAAAGCATGTTAACATCTGCTGATAGTATAATAGTTTATATTTATTTATGATGTTATGTGATCTCACTATCCATATATACTATTATGTGCATATGTGATATACATGAATATATAGCTATACATCATATATACCATATATGAATATATACACACACATATATAATGTAACTAATATGACCCTATTTTCAAGCTTTAACAGTATACATGTATCTCTACCTTGTTTCTATGTCATATGGACTTTGTGAAATTTTGAACTTTATAATTTATAGGGTTTTTCTTTTCTTTTCTTTTCTTTTTTTTTTTTTGAGACCGAGTTTCACTCTTGTCGCCCAGGCTGGAGTGCAGTGACCTGATCTTGGCTCACTGCAACCTCTGCCTCTTGGCTTCAAGCGATTCTCCTGCCTCAACCTCCCAAGTAGCTGGAATTACAGGCACCTGCCACTGTTCCCGGCTAATTTTTTGTATTTTTAATAGAGACGGGCTTTCACTATATTGGCCAGGCTGGTCTCAAACTCCTGACCTCATGATCCGCCCACCTCGGCCTCCCAAAATGCAGGGATTACAGGTGTGAGCCACCGCACCTGGCGTATAATTTGTAGGGTTTTTCATACTATTTAAAGACATTAGAATATGTATACATGTATGTATATGTGTGTATATATAGAGGTATATATATATTGCATATCGTATTCTAATTAGTATTGCAAACATATTTTGGCCTTTTGATTATTTCTGGTGATAGTGTAACATGTTTTCTTTGGTGATTTTACCAAATATTGTCAACTACCCTAAAATCTCTAGCAAAATATATGCATTAACAGTACTCTGAAAGACATGTATATTATTAGTTATATGAGATATGCACTCCTTTGGATACTATATTTTAGAATAGTGTGACATGTAAAAGAACTCACCTAAATCTCAAGTGTACTTTTAAGCAGTTTATTATTTTACTTTTATCTTTCAAATACTAGGTTTCTTCAACAGCGATTAAAAAAGGCTGTGCCTTATAACAGAATGAAACTTATGATTGTGGGAAATACTGGGAGTGGTAAAACCACCTTATTGCAGCAATTAATGAAAACCAAGAAATCAGATCTTGGAATGCAAAGTGCCACAGTTGGCATAGATGTGAAAGACTGGCCTATCCAAATAAGAGACAAAAGAAAGAGAGATCTCATCCTAAATGTGTGGGATTTTGCAGGTATTTCTTTCTATAGAATTTTAAAATTCACTTTTACCATTTGTTTGGAACAGGGATTCAAACACTGAGCTTTCTGTTCTAATATCCAGAAACCTGGTAGACTGTATGGAATTATTCCAAAGCCCTTCATTTCTCCTAATTTTACCCTTGCCTCCAGAATGGAGAAGAACATGGAGGGATATGTTAGGAACAATTTGGTGCTAGGTACTTTGATCGGTTGCTGACAAATATGCTAAAAGTGGTCAATCCTAGTAAAAACCCAGAATAGTTCTCTAAACATGGTCTGTTGTTTTTCTCTTATTAGTATGCTAAATAATAAATAGTATTATTCTCCCAGATTTTTTTTTAAAAAAGGATTCTTGCCTGTTGTTTGAAAGATTAAAAAAATTTGTCTCTAATCTTTATTTAGGTCGTGAGGAATTCTATAGTACTCATCCCCATTTTATGACGCAGCGAGCATTGTACCTTGCTGTCTATGACCTCAGCAAGGGACAGGCTGAAGTTGATGCCATGAAGCCTTGGCTCTTCAATATAAAGGTGATTTGTTCTGATCATCTGAAAATAGAAAATAATTCATGTGTGTGTGTGCACGTGTGTGTGTGTGTGTGTAAGTTAATTTATTTTGGGCAAACAATTGCTTCAGTCTCTTTAAATACTTTCTTAAAAGAAGCACTAAAATTTTGAGTTGGGAAACTTTCAGAGTAATGAAGTCATAACATGAAAATTGTATGTTCCATGTTGGTGAATGTTATTGGTAACCTGAAACTCTTTTATGCTGTAAAACTTGAAAATATATATGTTCAACTGTTTTTTAATTATATTATTTCTTAAATGAAATCTAAATTTTTCTAATTTAAAATAAGCTATATTAAAGAAAAGCAATCTATATATATATATCTCATCAACTTTGTACTCAGGGGCCATTTAGTGTGAAATTCTTCAGATTGTATCCTTTAAGTGGTCCCAGATTATTATGCTGTTCCATCTGGAATCTCCCTTTTGTTGCTTTTCTATCTTTTCCTTTCTTGTCTTGTTGTCAGCTATTCCTTCAAACACTATGGCTTTTTAGAATGGAGACTAAAATGCTGCTTGCATGATGCTGCAATGAGCTCTTCTGTGCATAAAGTCCTTAAAAAGGCTTGTGTCAGGACATTTAACCATGTAATTTGGCTGCATACATGCTTGTTTTGTAATTTGGGTATTTTTTAATGTTTCTTTTATTAACTTTTTTACAGCTAGCCAACGTGAGCAAATAGTACAGTGGCAGTCATATTTGCTTGAGTGGCTTTTATTCTTTCATTGTAGACTCCAAATTGGTTGACTTTAAAATGAATTTAGAAGATTAAATTCACAGATAAGGAAGAGAAAATATAAACTATATGACGTTAATTTGATATAATTTGTGGGTTTATGAAATGCTTATTTTATTTAGGAGTGAATGACTCATCTTAAGGCATGAAGATGGGAAAGGAAAACTATACCACTACCGTTATATAGGCCACCTAAAAGGGTGAAGAATTGGGTTAAGAAAGGCCAAAAATGACTTTTTAAAATGTCTTAAGGTTACATTTTTTTCTTAGGTTTAAGGAAAAAAGGACAGTTGTTCTTTTCTTCTTCTGAAGTCTGCTAGTTTCTCTTTTCCATTCAAGTGAATGTCACGGAAAGCAAATATCAACAGGAATGTGAGCAGGCCCAGTTTGAAAGCAAACACAAGAGGGTTTTGTGTCTTTCCCTCCAGGCTCGCGCTTCTTCTTCCCCTGTGATTCTCGTTGGCACACATTTGGATGTTTCTGATGAGAAGCAACGCAAAGCCTGCCTAAGTAAAATCACCAAGGAACTCCTGAATAAGCGAGGGTTCCCTGCCATACGAGATTACCACTTTGTGAATGCCACCGAGGAATCTGATGCTTTGGCAAAACTTCGGAAAACCATCATAAACGAGAGCCTTAATTTCAAGGTAACATGGTAGGCTGGTAGAGAAATGTAATTTATTGATTCTCAACTGCCTAGAAATGTCAGAAATTTTGAGAAGTGAGCAACTCACTTAAAATTGTGGGTTTTCTTTCCTCGTTGCTGTTAGCATTATTAAAGTCCTTTCCATTTTAAAATTATTTATACCGGACTTCATTTCTAATTCATAGAAATAGGAACAAAAAATAATTAGAGGACCCTGAGAGAAACTAAGAGACCGTTTCTGGGATACTGAGAAAATGTTTCTGAGAGAGAATCTGAGAAAATGTTTTTGATGCCTTTTCTGATTCAACTTCTTATAGTGGTGATTCAATCACAAGGGTAAAGGTGAATACTGAGGTCTTGGGATCATCTTTCTTCTATTATTCTTTAACTGTTATTTTTCCATTTCCTCTTTTCTTTTGGAATTCCTGTTTTATGGACATCTTGATCTTTTGTGCCACTCGTTCATGAATTTTGTCACTGTGATTCCCATTCCAATTTTTTTTTCCCTCCGTATTGTGAGGCAGCTGTTTTATTTAGTCATGAAGACCACTAACTTGGTTTTCAGCAGTGTCTCACTAATTACTTAGTTCATACAAAATGGGCTTTTTATTTTAGGAATTATGTTTTAAATGTTTAAAGTTATCTTCTTGTAAGCCAAATTTTTATAAAATGTAAATAAATCAGTTATCAGAGAGAACACTTTTTTTTTAAATACTTGCAGAAAAAAGAAATCTTCACTGGGTACTACAGGGAGTGTGGTGTAAACTGTACTGAAAAATACCCTTGATAGTTCCATATGGCAAACATAATGATGAATTTCACTTAGTCTGTCTTGGCTTAGCTCAATAGCACTAATGATCAAGATACTGGCTGATAAATAGAGTCCTATTTGGCCTGGGCAGTCCCAGCATAATTATGTAATAGTGTCCCACTGTATTCTCAAAAGCATTCCAATTTGGATGATGAATTATATAGTCACCTTGGTTATAACTCCACGCTGGCCAGTTAGCTTAGTTCTGTTCCATTTATATAGATTATGTGTGCTGCACTCCAAAACCTAATGAGCCATTTGTAAAAGTGATGGCTTTTGCGGTGCCCAGGGAGAGAATTTGTATGTTTGTATCCTTCAACACACATTTATTACAGTTATTAAAAGGTTTTATTGATGATAGATGGTAATGTCATGTAAAAATGACATTATTTATTTGTAGACTTTCCTATTCTCTTTTTGGACATGTAATTAGAAAGTAATATGACTTAAAGAAAAACAAATACACAAAATTTATTCATCCAATTAATCTCTTAATCCAGGTGTTTTTTTTTTTTCTGAGACTATACCCATACTTCAATAACTTTGTTGTTACTGAGAATATTTTGAGTTTCCCTTTTTGTCATTGTTGTCAGAGAATGTATCATATCTTTAAAAAGACTTGTTGGAGGATGAGTTTGTTTTGGAAAGGCCTGAATTTAGTTGATGCAAAGTCACAGATAAGATGGTTCATTAAGCTGTATTAATACTGCTTTTGTCTAATAGATATCATTACCAATAAGTCAGACTAGTTTTTCTTTTGGCACTTATAAATCACCTTTGAAGACAACTTTTTACAAGGAAATAAAACAAATGCTTTGAGAAATACCAGTATTATTGAAGGAAAAGTATACATTGCTAATGGATGCAGCATTCTGGCATAATGGTTTGAAAACTCATTTGATTGCTTTGTAGAAGAATGACTCTTTCAGATGACCCAGGGCCTGTGAGCCTGCCAGAACTTGAAAATTCTTTCTTCCCTGAGGTGCTTCAACCTGAATTCAAAGAGCAGCTTTTAATCTATTAGAGATCATTTTTTGTCCTCTCATTTATTTTTCATATTTGCCTTTGATCTTAGCTCTTCTCTAATCTTTTTCTGTCTCAACCTTATTAACATGTGTCTGTGCAGACACTTTTAAGTTTTATTTTTTGGCTCAGCCTGTCAGTTAACTGATAATCATGCTGAAAGGAGAAGCAGGACAAAACAGAGTTCAATGCTGACAATACTCCTTTTAATCTTGTCCAGCCCATTAGCAGAGCAGGCATCTCTGTAGGCCTTGAGACGTAGTCCCGTAAAACTCATCCCGTTTCTACTTGATTTGCTTTCTTTGAGAACTCTTGTTTACTTTATATGGAGGTTTCCTGCCTTGGATTAAAACATAAACCTCAATCTGAAGTTCAATTTCATCTTAATTTATGAACGGCTAAGAGAGGGAACATGAAAAGTGGAGGTTAGTGAAATTATCTCTAATTCTCTGGGTTAAGAGATACATGAAAACAGTCTCTTGAGTAACCATTTGCAGGTAAATATGGAAGCAATGGTTATGGTTGTCTCTTTAAGTTTTTAGTCACAAGTAGAAAAAGACCAAGTTAATTTTTTTCTGTGTGTGCTGAATTTCTATTTGTAGTAAGTGTAAGAATTTAAGCAGAAATTCTGATTCGTATTTTCAGGTAAAAAGAATATGTAATTTCCACAGGTCCAGAAATAGGGAGAGTTTGCCATCTGGTGGTTCTTAACGGCATTCTGGATATTATTAAGAGTTGCATTTCTATTTAAAATTATATTTTAAAAACCATTTGGAAGATACTTTTATTGTAGAAACTATCCTCTTAGGGCCATTCTTTAAAAAATCTTATTTTATATATTTCTCATTTTGTTGATAGTGATTAGATTCTAAGAGCAACAGAACAATGATCATCCTCTCCTATCAGAATCACTGGTGTTTAGATGATTTCTCATTTTCCCAAGTTCAAGGTTCCATGAAAAACATAGCTTGAGTGGGATTTTATGTCTCTGCGTTTCACTGTTGATATATATGTCCTCTCAATATAACATTTTACAAATAACCAAGCACAAAATTTAATATTTTACCTTGAATACTTAAAATATAATAATATCCAAAAGCTCTTGTAATTTGTACTGATATCTTATACTAGCGTGTCTGTTTCACATTAAGTTTAATGTCTTAGGACATAAAAAATATTTTTTATGGTTAGTGATTTATCTTGTTTTTTTTTTTTTGCCATGGAATTTCTGGATAGCGAGATAAATATTTCCATACTATTTTATTTGATATTTCCAAATTTGCCTCTGAATCAACAATTTTCCTATTTTAATTTCATTGTACTTGTTCCTTACAACCTAAATAGCTTTTTATTATATTTTGATTTTATTTAAAAATGTACTTCTGAATAATATATCTGTTTCTGTAAAAACTGTTAGCACTGAATTTGCCAACCATTTGACAAATACACAAATAAAATAGATTTTTACAGCTTGTCATTTGTAATTTCATAGATCCGAGATCAGCTTGTTGTTGGACAGCTGATTCCAGACTGCTATGTAGAACTTGAAAAAATCATTTTATCGGAACGTAAAAATGTGCCAGTTGAATTTCCCGTAATTGACCGGAAACGATTATTACAACTAGTGAGAGAAAATCAGCTGCAGTTAGATGAAAATGAGCTTCCTCACGCAGTTCACTTTCTAAATGAATCAGGTTTGTGTTTTTCATTCCTTATTTTCAAAGCTCAGCTGTAGTAACTTATAAAAGTGTTTCTGAATCTTGTATAGAATTTACATTCAAAGTTGAGAGAATATCCATACGGTTCTTTAATAGGCCACTGATTTTTTTCTTTTTGGAAGATCATCATGTGTGTTCATGACAAATCATGTATCATGTCATAAGAAAACAAATTTAGAAATCACCTAGGAGTAAAGCAGTGGAAAGAGTCCCTGAGTGGGAGTTAAAATATTTGGGTTCTAGAACTTGCCTTTACTGTTCAGGAGCTGTGGAACCCTGAGCACAGCCATATCCTTTCATAATGTCAAATGAGTTTAGTGCATGTGAAAGTTATTTTTATATTGCAAAGGGGAATTATTGTTGGCATGGTCTAACTGGGACGCTTGGAGAATCAATGGCTTCCTGAGATGATGCAGCTTCTGAGTAGAAGATCCAGCTCTCTTGCATCAAATATTGATCTCAAAGATGAAAATTCTCAAAGCAACTTCAGTGCTAATTGTGTACTTGATCATATTACCTTGCTAGAAATGTGTGAGTTGTTTGATAGTACTAGAGTGACTGGGAAGCTGCTTTTGATCCCTAGATTCTGTTGTATAAAAAATAGCTCCCTGTGGTTTATGATCTGTTCCTTTTCCCCATCGTTCTTAAGGTATGCTGAGATATGCTGTGTTTCTTATCTGTTATTTGAAAATAAAACATGTCTTTGTAGTGTGTATTCAGCAAGCGAAACAGAAAATTATGAATTTCTACTTATGTGTGAAATATGCTCTGTAATGCATGTCAGTGTCTCAAATATGCTTAAATATGATTATCTTATGTAGTTTAAAAATACTCCATTATAATATTGGAACTTTAGACCATAGGATGCACAGCTTCTAGTCCCAGCTCTGCCACTAGCTATGCTGAAATTTCTTCATCTGTAAAATGAGGAGGTTGGACTAGATTTTTTCTAAAGCCCCTTGATATTTGTTCTAGATTCCATGTTTCACTGTTTGATGACTTTTTACTACAGGAGTCCTTCTTCATTTTCAAGACCCAGCACTGCAGTTAAGTGACCTGTACTTTGTGGAACCCAAGTGGCTTTGTAAAATCATGGCACAGGTTGGTGTCTTTTATTTTTGTGGCACGGGGGTTATGGTCAAAGCATAGAACAGATGGCGCCCAGAGCATTGAGCGTTTTAGAGTTTGGGTTTAGTTAAGGCAGAAACTTTTGTGAATTTGGAAAACTGTGGAACATTTCACATAGAAGACTACTTGAAGAGCTTCATGGAAGAAGGAAAGATGTCTTGAGTTCACTTCCATGACTTGGTTTTCAAGCCACATACAGATGTTTGTATCACTCTGCCCCATGCTGCTTTACTAGATCCTGATGATGTCATTGGTTTGGTTACTGAATTAGTCAACTGAATGAAGGCTTTGTGGAAATCCTTGGGGTAAACACATATAAGAAAATTAGGTTGCTGAGCCTGTGAAACCTCTATCTAGATAACATGGAGGGGAGTTTTGACTTAAGTGAAATGATCTGAGCTTTAAATGCTTACGATTTTGAAAACTTTGGATGGCCTTGGTTATAGCTATTTTTTTCTTATATTTCACATGGAAAATGATTTTTTCTCCAAATGATAATCCATTACCAATGAGTTTAATTAGTTATAATAATCCATCTCTGTAGCTTTGACATAAAAGACCATTTGAGCAAAACATACTACCTCAGGGCTTTTCAACCCCAGCATGATGACATTTTTGGGCCAGATAATTCTTTGTTGCACATTGTAGGATGTTAGCAGCATTTTTGGCCTTTATATTCGAGACGTAAGTAGTATCCTCTAGCTGTGACAAGCAAAAATGTATCCAGACATTGCTAAATATTGCTTGGAGAATGTGAAAAATTACCCTAGTTGAGAAACATTAAGCTACTGATTTGTTGATGAGTAAAATTTATAGTTTTGCATGTGGCTGCCCGAGTCCCTAAAATTATTATATATTTTTATGTTAGAAATATCTCTTCCAATTAAACCATAAAGGTAATTAAATTCACTCAGGCAGTCTTGAATAATTGTTCCTAAATTCCATCTAAGGAAAAAAAGGAAGCTATTGTGAAGAGAGAACTCAGTTGAGGCTAAATCCTGTACCATGGAACTCAAGAGCATATTGAAACATTGCAATCAGCAATTATTTGCAGTGTGTCAGTTATTACTATTTTGGTAGGTATTTTTAAATTAGATTTTCAGCCTTCTGCACATATGTCATGGATAATGTGATTTTAATCAATTATTAAATGATAATGGAGACAGTAGTGTGACCCAGAGCACTTTGAGCATCAGCTTGACCTACGTTTCAGTCTCTTTAATTACTTATTAGCTCTGTGAAATTTCTTAATGCATTAAGCCTTTGTTTACTTACTTTTTAAATAAGGAAAATAACAGTTATCTTCTATATTGCCTCCCTGGTTCAGTGTAAGTGAGGGGTAAATGTTAGCTAATTTTATATTGGATCTATTTGGCAATTTAAAGAATGTTAATTAGGAAATTTAAAAAAATTCAGAACTATAAAGAGGTACTTATGTAGTTTTGGAAAGTGTGTCATGTATGGGGACAAATAAAAAAGATGTGTAGGTAGCTGCATCCTGTACAGCAAAGGAAGTTTTAAATATATCCAGCAATTTTGTTGTCCTAGCTGGCGCACAATAGTTATCAGGAGGTAACTCAACTCCACATAGTCAAGGAAAAGCTAAAGTTGCTCTCTAAAGTGGTGTGTTTCCATGTCACTATGGAACACTTGAAGTTGCACACATGTGAACATGAGGATGGGTATATCTTGTACAGTAGAATAAGGAAGAGGTTTGCATCAGAACTCCCCTTTTAAAAAAATGCAGATTTTCACTATGACTGCAATAAAATTCCTGAAGATTCTGTGGAGTAATTAAGTTGAAACTCCATGAAAGTTCTTCTCATTAGCATAGTTATAAATATGATAATTTAAGTAAAAATTAAGTTAATTTGAGCCACTCAAAGTTACTTTGAAAGACAGATTTAAAATGTCAATAAAATGATAATTTAAATTTCTGATTAACCTAAAAAAGAAGTGCCATCATTTTTATTTATGCCAATAAATTGAAATATAATGTCATTTTCTCACTAAGGTTTAAAGGAAATGAAATCTCTAAATAATCAAGTGAAACCAAGAGCAACTTGTCTGACAGCTATTAGCAAAAATAAATGGGAGTATTCATCTTCATGAATCAAGGCAAGGGCCGGAATAATTTCATGGTGCAGAAGCTCTAATGAGCCCACCCACTCTATGTGCCCCGAGCTGTTAGGTCACTAAACTTATTAAAAAAAGGTACCATTAAGGCAGGGAGAAGTTTACAAGACTCATTTAACTGTATGATAAAAGAGATATGAAAGAGACCTATTCAATTAATCAGGTGGAACATTAAAAAGCTTACATGGCAATTTAACCTTGATAAAAATACATGGGAGAAATACGAAGGAATTTGGAAAATTCTCTTTCCTTGAATAAGGCATCAGTTAGCTATTCAGGTTATTAGGTTGAAGGAATGTTAGGAGCTCTTTTAAAGGTGATAAAGTCAAGATAATGTTGCAGATTTTATTCTTATGTAACAAACCCCCTCGAAACTTGGAGGCTTAAAATGTGAACAATTTATCATTTCTCGTTCTTCTGTGGCTTGACTGGGCTCAGCTGCGTGGTTCTGCTCCACATGGTATTGGCAAGGGTTATTCACTTGGCTTCATTCATTAAACTGAGCTGGAAAGTGCAAGAAAGGTACATGCATGTTTTTGGAGTATTGGTGCTTCACCATGTGGCCTATCATATGGCTAAGTTGGGCTTCCTCGTGGCACGGTGATCACAGAATAATTAGACATCTTTCATGGTGGCTGGTTACCAAGAGAAATGAAGCAGATTTTTTCTGTCCTCTTAAAGGCTAGGCCAAGGACTGGCAAAAATATTAATTCTGCTACATTCTAGTAACCAGAGCAACCACAAACCTAGCTCAGATTAAAGGGGAAGGAAAAGAGACTCTATATGAATAGCACCTATGTATAGGGATGGAAATGATGTGTCCATCTTTGGAAACTTCCACTACAAATAGTGGTAGCACGCTATAAATCCACTAGGAAAAGCAAGCACAAACTCTTTAAAAAATAAGTGTATCTTAGTAAAATAAATTAGAATAACTAGATAATAATGGCTAACATACATGAGGTTAATATGTGCTTTTCAAAGATTAGCTCATGTAATTCTCACAGCAACCTTTCCAAATGGTACTTTATTAGCCCCTATGATACAGATGAAGAAATTGATTGACAGAGAGGTTGAATAATTTATCCAACGGTACACATTCAGGAAGAGGTAGAGTTAGAATTTCAAACCAAGTAGTTTGACTCCAGGGCCTATGAGTTTATACATTCATAGGGCTGATATTCAAATGAGAGAAGAGAAGTAATAAATAAACATATAATATGTTGAGTGGTACAGAGTGCTACAAAGAAAATATGAAGTGCAGTTGGAGATGAATTGTCAAAAAAGGTCTTAGCACTTAAAAAACACTAAAACAGCAAACAATTCTCTTTACCACCTAAACTGTAAGAGCAATCTGGAATTGCTATAAAGTATACAACATGGGAGAAGTCTTAAACAACAGTTTTTATTATTTATAGGCCCATTGCACACTGTCATTAAATACCAATATGTTCAATCAACCATGCATTCATTGATTCAATAAATACTGTACATACAAAATAGAAATACAGAAATGGGTAAGACAAGTCCTTGGGCCTAAGGACTTTATAACCTGGTATTTCACTCAACTACATGATAGCATAAATAATGTTTGCTTCTGTTTAAGTATTCCTTAAACATTATAGATCTACCAAAGAAAATTAAATACAAACCTCTTTTTAAAGTGAATTTGACAAAGCAAAATAAATTGGAATATATAGATAAATATGCTAAAATTTGTCATATGTACTTTGCATACTTTACATGTGTTATTTCATTCTCAGGGCAATCTAAGACAGTCACTTTTATTATCTCATTTTACAGAGAAGAAAGCTGTGCATTAAAGAAATCAAATACCTTTCCCAAGGTTACAGAGCTAGTAGTAGAGCCTGGATTTGAATCTGGGTTCTGACTGATTTTTAACTGCCATGACAAGGATCGAAGCTCAAAGTATGATCTCTGTGTTAGAAACATCGGGGTTGCTCTTTAAAAAAGCCGATTCTCAGGCCTCAACCCAGACCTACTGACCCAGACACTGCAAGTAGAATCCATCAAAATGCAGTAGTTACTTTGAGAATCATGAAACTCTGCTACACAGTCTGTCTTCCTATTCATGGAAATCCTCTCCTAGTATATAAATGTGAAGTAATATTTCTATTTCAAACCTGTATTGATAACTGTCTGGAAGATAATTTTCCTGGGAATATATTATTGATGAGACTGCAAAACAGATGTGAGGTATTGGATTGATCTTTTCATTGTAGCTAGGGAAATACTGATGTTCATTGTTTCAGTGAAGTTCAATGATTTCCGATCCGAATTAACTCCCTTAATTTAACAATTTTTTTTTTTTTTTTTGAGAGTGAATGCCCCTCTGGGCTTCTAGGCCACATGGTTGCTAGAGAAATTAGGTACTGTGTTGCACTTGAAAACACTAAAATCTTTCTGACTACTTTCACTGAGCAAAGAGACATAAAATGCTTTAAATTTGCAACATTTCAGAAAATAAATTCTAGTGATTATTTATGACTCGAATCTTTCAGATTTTGACAGTGAAAGTGGAAGGTTGTCCAAAACACCCTAAGGGAATTATTTCGCGTAGAGATGTGGAAAAATTTCTTTCAAAGAAAAGGAAATTTCCAAAGAACTACATGTCACAGTATTTTAAGCTCCTAGAAAAATTCCAGATTGCTTTGCCAATAGGAGAAGAATATTTGCTGGTTCCAAGCAGGTAAAGAAAACCTTAAAAATTAATTGCTACATGGAAATTCACTATCTGTTCTTTTAATTGTCAAACTAACTGTAGTCTATAATAGATGTATTAAATAAATAAATATATTTTGCTTCTAGTGTAAAGCTACTACTGACATATATCATTTATTTTGGAATAAAACATTGCATCTGACACTTTAACAATATAGTAAATCACTTACTTTATGTATATAGTTACTAGTTGGCTTATCACTGTTGAAATTATTTAAGAAAGGTAAATAGTGGAGATTAATGTGTGTGTGTGTCCGTGTTTGTGTATGTGTGTGTTCTTAAACAACACTGAGAGAGTTTATTAAGCAAGTTCTGAGAAGATAGTGAGTTTTCAACAGAATTTTAAAAGCATTTATGGCATCACAATAGATGCCTATGTTTTAGCCTATACTATGGAAATTTTTCCTACTGCTCTAAGCAACTGGGAAATGTTATAAAGTAATATGATGTTGAAATGTGCAAATTACATTGATTGATGGATGCAGCCAATTATAAAAATAAATATACACTTTTTTTCTAGGACATGTATTTTTCAGGATTTATGTAAGATTACATTTGTCTCTGCATAACTAATTGTAATAATTTATGTATTAGTGCACAGGGATTACCGAAAATATTTCATGCATCTACATGTGAGCATGCATTTGAATTGATTATTGACCACTGAATTTTTGGTGTAGGAAAAATATGTAGTGAAACAATGTTACAAAAAGATTACAATTGTTTGGAATGATTACCTTTATTGATTTAAAGCAGTAAAATCATTTGCTCAACATGGTTGGGTGTTTTGTGAGGCTGTATAACCATAGTGTCCTTTTGCCTTTAGTTTGTCTGACCACAGGCCTGTGATAGAGCTTCCCCATTGTGAGAACTCTGAAATTATCATCCGACTATATGAAATGCCTTATTTTCCAATGGGATTTTGGTCAAGATTAATCAATCGATTACTTGAGATTTCACCTTACATGCTTTCAGGGAGAGGTAAGTATCTAATGAAGACTTATTAGATTTTTAGAGACTATTAATTTAGACTTATTAATTTTTAGAGAAATTAGGGAGATGGCATATGAAAAGTAATATGCCATTTTCTCAGAGTTTACTTGTTTGGAAGGCAGCTGAAGAATTAGAAAATAAGCTCATAAAACCTTGGAGTAGGCAATCTAAAGACACACAAGCACATATAACCTCATCTAATTTGTCAGGAAGAAAATTCCTTAGGTGCTCACTCAGATCTTGGCCGTGATTACATTGTAGGGACTGTAATTATCTCTTTTCTGTTGCACAGCCACTAAGAGATTTACAAAAAAAGAGCAAATCCGGTGTTGATAATGCTAACTCTTTCTTCTAAAATAAATAGAGACATTTTGGTACTCCAAAGGGAAAATATCATTTTGGGGATTAAAATTAGCTTTACACAGGTGTTACTGGTTTCCAAAATAAACCTTACCTTGATTGGAATTAATCAACATATAGGTAGTTACATTGCATTAAAAATTTCAGAAAGTTTTGCGTTTAGCATGATCAAAAACTTCTTTTTAAAAATTATGAGGATTTATTTATGATTTTCTTTCTTCATCTGTCGAGCATATTAAACTGCTTAACAGCATCAACCTGAAATGGATCTTAATGTGCAGGGGATTTAACTCTCTTTATTGTAAAGTTATGGATAAAATATTTAATAGATATGGATGAGGACTCATATCAGTAACAACCCAATACTTTATTTTAAAATTAATAGATCTGTATTACAATCACTTGTGTTGTGTGCAGTAGATTTTTTCCCTTTAACTTAGGAAGCAGTTAATAATTAATGGCTCCATTTTTTAGAACGAGCACTTCGCCCAAACAGAATGTATTGGCGACAAGGCATTTACTTAAATTGGTCTCCTGAAGCTTATTGTCTGGTAGGATCTGAAGTCTTAGACAATCATCCAGAGAGTTTCTTAAAAATTACAGTTCCTTCTTGTAGAAAAGGTAAGGAAATCAATTTGAATGTTTTCAATTGTAACACTAAAGAAATCTAAACTTAAAAAAAAAAAAACTTTACCTTAAAGCTTTGCGACAGTATGAGGTTTAGACAAGGTGTTGAGCTCTGTTTTGAATCATGTAGGCTGTATTCTTTTGGGCCAAGTTGTGGACCACATTGATTCTCTCATGGAAGAATGGTTTCCTGGGTTGCTGGAGATTGATATTTGTGGTGAAGGAGAAACTCTGTTGAAGAAATGGGCATTATATAGTTTTAATGATGGCGAAGAACATCAAAAAATCTTACTTGATGACTTGATGAAGAAAGCAGAGGAAGGTATGTTTTGATACAACTTACAAATGCTTTTAAGTGATCCTTCAATACTTATGAAGTGACTTTTAATAAATGTAAATATTCTTATCCATAAGGGATGAGTTGAAAAATAGTATATTCAATTATAGGGACAGTTCAGAAAACTGAATTATATTTATTACCAATAAAATCTTGTATTCTAGATTCAGAAAATGTTGATTTGAGGGTTTGAATGCTGGCTCATTGAGCAACATAACCTCATCTGTGAAACAGGAATACCAACCACATCTATCTCATAGAACTGTTATAAAGATTCAAATAGACAATACACGGACCTAATTTACCAACATGTCTGCCATATAATAACAGCTGCAGCTTCATGAATGTGGCAAAAGCAGAGAGTAGATAACTTTCTAGTCAGATGTCTGGTAGTCTGCAGCAGTTCAGAATTCTACAAGTGAACGTAGGAATAAGTTTTTAAAATTCCAAGTAGATGGATACTAAGTGAATCTTTAAAATGTTCTCAAATTTCCTAGAGAAATATAGGATTGGTTAGAAAGGGAGGGATTAGAAATTATAGAAAATATTCCATTATTTTTTCACATCAAAACCACAAATTTATGTATCTCCTTAAATGTTGTTTTTATTTAAAAAATCTTTTATTACTTCTCAGGAGATCTCTTAGTAAATCCAGATCAACCAAGGCTCACCATTCCAATATCTCAGATTGCCCCTGACTTGATTTTGGCTGACCTGCCTAGAAATATTATGTTGAATAATGATGAGTTGGAATTTGAACAAGCTCCAGAGTTTCTCCTAGGTAATTCTTCTTGTTAATTTGAGAATAAAAATTAGGATGTAATTTTCTCCTTATAATTTAGAAAATAGATTTCATAATTATATTGTCATAGATTTTACTGTCTTCATATATTTGTTATAATTTTTTTATTTGGAATGATATATTTTAAAGGAATATAATATTACAGATCTGGAATTTGTTTTGCACATAATCATGTAGACTAGGATCAAGATGAGGATGAGATTATCATGGAAGCAGAAATATTTATGAAATATATCTTTGTATTTGCCTTAATTGCCAGGGATATGGGAGGCAAATAAGACAGTTTTCAGGTGAGTTAAGTGAAGCAGCCATCTTTTATATTTAAAATGACAGAATAGGTAAAGGAAGCACACCTCAGTGTAGTCATAGCAGGGGTTTTATGACTCAGTGTGACAATGTTGAATTCTCATAGAAATATTCATAAAAAGCCTTGAAATTAAAGTCAAAAGTGTTACATGGTGACATACTCAAATTCTTTTTTTTTTTTTTGGTATGCTGAACAATTTACATTTGTCGGTTCCGTGAATTCAATCGGTGATTTTCAGTAGAGTATGATGGAAATCGTTGAATTCATGTAGCATGTTTAGGTGCTCATTGAGAAAAGGTGAAGTCATGGTAACCATGTTTCAATATTCTCATTTGTATCTTGACTTCCTGGACCTGTCCTATAATTGCACATGGATTTTTGGGCCTAAAAGATGTTTTTAAAACATGCTCATACACTTCAGAAGATGAAAAATGTATGCATTATAACTACTTTGGGAAAGAAACAGTCAACATATGTTACTGTATGTCATTCTGTAGATTACATGTGTGGTTTCTCATGTCTCTCAGAATAAAAGCTAATGTCTTTACAAGACCTGTGATGCTGTGATCTGTCTGGCTCCTCGGTTATCATTTTTTAAAAAAAATATACTTTGTACAAATTTTTTTAATTGACAAGTAAAAATTGTATATATTTATGGTGTACAACATGATGTTTTGATATATGTATATGTTGTGGAATGGAGAAGTTTAGCTATTTAACATATACATTATCTCAAATACTTATGTGGTGAGAACTATTAAAATCTACTCTCATAGCAATTTACAAGTATACAGTATGTTATTATTAGCTGTAGGCTGACATACTCAAGTTTTAAACATTCATGAGAGTCATTGGGACAACTACGAAATGCATTAGATTGATTTAATATAAAGCATTTGAAGACAATTTTGACCTTGCTTTGTTTAGTTTTTGTTGTTGTTGTGTGTATACATTTAATTTTAATCAAATTACCCCAGAAATAATGCCTAAAATCTGTCAGTCAGGACATAATATTATTAGCAAAAAGTTGTCCAAAATTTGAGACATGATATTTAAAGCTAAATAAACTCCCTTATACCCCTCTTATTGGCATTGATTGGGAAGTTTAGGATGAATTTAAATGCTTTGGAACTCAGGAAGTTAATGTATTAGTAATAGTGGGTTAACATAAAATGCTGAATCGTCCTTGCTGAATCCTACATCTTAACCCCAAACTTCAAGGTATACAGGAAAGTACCAGACATAGTGCATCCTTCCTCTGAAGAAATCCCAAACTGTCAGACACAGATCCCTAAAATATTTCTTTTTCCTGCATTAAAATGTGTTTCAGATGAATGGACACGTTTTGAGTAGTGTATGTGGAAACGTCATTTACAAAGTCTGTTTAGTTGGCCAGGTGTAGTAGCTCACTCCTGTAATCCCAGCACTTTGGGAGGCCGAGGTGGGTGTATCACGAGGTCAGGAGTTGAAGACCAGCCTGACCAAGATGGTGAAACCTCATCTCTACTAAAAATACAAAAAAATTAACTGGGTGTGGTGGTGGGCATCTGTAATCTCAGCTACTCGGGAGGCTGAGGCAGAGAATTGCTTGAACCTGGGAGGCGAAGGTTGCAGTGAGCCGAGGTTGTGCCACTGCACTCCAGCCTAGGCGACAGAGCGTCTCAAAACAAAACAAAACAAAAAACAAAAAAGCAAAGTCTGTTTAGCTACCCATATAGGGAAATGTTTGTGATTACTCTCCCTTCTCTAGACCCATGTCCCATAAATCCATAAATCCCATGTTCATTTACAGAAAGCAGTCTAGATAGGAGTTTCTCAGTCTTTGAGCTGTTGCCATTTTGGCTTGGATGACTAACTCTTTGTTATGGAGGGTCATCCTGTGCGCTGCAGAATGTTTGGCAGCATCTCTGTCTATCCACTAGATGTCAGTAGTATCTCCCCTTCCCTCAGATGTGACAATCAAAAATGTCTCCGGATGTTGCCAAAGATAAGGGGTGGGGTTGAATACCAGTGATTTAAACAAATTAGGTGTATCCTTCTAAAAACATTTTACAGGTAGCGACTCCAGCATCTTTATATTAGCGTAATCTGGAGAAGGTCATGCCTCTCTCAATTTTCCCTCTTTCCATTTTTATTGTAGGGCAGCAATGCATTCAGGCTTTTGGTAACTCTCTTTTTCCTAAGATAGCAGTAACTATTACGCAGTGAGTAATACGACCCACCTTAATAGATATGAATAGACTTGTTTTGTGAATATATTTTAAAATATAAATGTATAGGATTCTGTTCATGCGTCTGAGAAGCCACAGGGTACATTTCCTCTTTGTGGAGCTATTTATTTTTCTGGAGAGCCAAGACAGGTATTTCCACTTCACTGGTGTGATTTGAGGGGTTAGGAAAATTTCCTTGCCTTCAATTTTCTTTCCAACCTAGATGTCACAAATACATAATAGTAGTCCTTAACTTTATTTTTGTTTTCAGTCACCTGAAAGACATGACAATCCATACTCCATATTAATGCAGCGGCGATTCTCAAATAGAGAAGGGCTTTAAAAAATTGGAAATCTCGGCCGGGCGCAGTGGCTCACGCCTGTAATCCCAACACTTTGGGAGGCCGAGATGGGCGGATCATGAGGTCAGGAGATCGAGACCATCCTGGCTAACACGGTGAAACCCCATCTGTACTAAAAATACAAAAAAATAGCCAGGCGTGGTGGTGGGCGGCTGTAGTCCCAGCTACTCGGGAGGCTGAGTCAGGAAAATGGCATGAACCTGGGAGGCGGAGCTTGCAGTGAGCCGAGATCGCGCCACTGCACTCCAGCCCGGGCGACAGAGCGAGACGCGAGACTCTGTCTCAAAAAAAAAAAAAAAAAAAACAACAACAACAACAACTAGAAGTCCCTACTCCAACTTGAAATTTGGATGTATCTCCTTAGAGTATGTTTCTTCTCTATGCTGCATTGCAATTTTTCTTTGTTGTTGATAGTTGTCCAGATTGAGGGGAGGCAAAACAAGATGCATCTATATGTTTCCATCTCTCCGACCCATTCTCTCCCTTCCCCCTCTACTTGCTTTCTTTCTCTTTTCCCTCTTCTGTTTACCCGATTCTATTTCTGATTCCAGTATGTAACAGTTCCCTCTGAAGCTCTCTCAATACCAACAATCCTAACTAATGGTTTTTAAAAGTCAAGTATTAAGTACTGGAGGGATAGAATGAGCGAATACCAAGACTGATAAGATGCAGATAATACTTTTAACATATTTACAATCTAATAGAAATACAAGACATGCTCAAATGTTAATTATTTTAATATACTCTCTCTGAGCATAAAATAGAATTATATATGCTCATTATAGACATATAAAAAATAAATAGGTAGAGGCTTTCCATAGATGTGTAATTTCACCACTTGGAAATTACAAGTTGTTATATTTCCTTATAGACTGTTTTGTGTGTATTTACTTATATCCATCAAGTGACTACATTTCAAGGCACTATATGAGAACCATAAATATTGTACAAACAGGATTTGCTAAATGTCGGTGGAGAGTAACAGTCCACGGGGCTGATCATGGTCAGTTTGTGAGGCAGGCCTCCATATCTTGGTATGTATTGGTCCCTGTAGGCTTGATAAACTCCCTGGGGATTGAGATGATGGAGTAGCAGAGCTCTTCAAGGGTATGGAGGCCTGAAGGTACAAAGCATGCTCAGGAAATGTTGGCTATTCCGGTTTGTCTAGAGCACTTGTTCTCAACCTTACCTGCTCATTACTAATTCTACTAAGTACAGAATTAAAAGAAGAAGAAAATCTAATGACCATTTCCTCCTGGGACTAATTAGATCAAAATCTTTGAACCCAGACATTAGCGTTTTAAAAAGCTCCTCAGATGTACTGTTCAGCCAGGACTGGGGCAGGGAAAGCTACTGAACTCCAGCCTTGAGAATGAGAAGTAGAACAAGAAGAGAACTTTAAAAGGATTTAGGGGCCACTATATGACTATGGAGCTGAATTTCGATTTGATTTAGTAGGCAACGCAGAATAATTTGTTTCTGAACAGGAGAGTGACACAGTCAAAGTGGAATGATAGGAAAATTAATTTTGCAAGAGAGAGAGAATGAGTTGGAAGTAAGGAACTCAGGAGGCCTCCTGGGACTCAGCAGAAAGCTCTGAGGCCACCAAATGGGTGTGGTGGTAGTGGAAATGGAGAAGAAGGGAATGTAAATGAGGCTACACAGTGGACTGCCACTGTTAGCCGTGGGGTTAGACCACAGCAAGAGTTAAAATAATTCTTCAATTTTAACTCCAGAAGGGCCTCAAAAAGACTTTTTGTCTTGTTATCATCAGCTATATGGAAGGTAGAATAAAAACTAGTTAGGAGAAAAGGTAATAAATGTGGCTTTTGATAGGCTGTGATTGAGTTGGAAGGGCATACCAGTGAAATCATCAACACAAAGTTGGAAGTGTAGGAAAGCACTTAGGAGGTGGCTGTAAGTGAAAATGTGAAAATTCTCTACATTAAAGGGATAGATGAAGTCACAGAAGTGGATGACATAATTGAGCAAGGTATGTGTAGAGGGAAGACGGGAAGATTAAGGACAAAATCTTTACATGTATCTTTCTTGGAGTAGAAGGAAGAGGAAATGTTAAAGGAGATTTGATTCAATGAAACAAGTAGGTCAGGTTTCTATTCAAATTTACAAACAAATTTACAACAGATATAATTACAACAGATATAATTTATTTAGTTTTTTTTGCTTGGACAGCTTAATTTAAGTGCTTTGTATTTTCTTTTCAAAAGGTGATGGCAGTTTTGGATCAGTTTATCGAGCAGCCTATGAAGGAGAAGAAGTGGCTGTGAAGATTTTTAATAAACATACATCACTCAGGCTGTTAAGACAAGTAAGAAATTCAATAATATAATTATATTAAATTGCACATTATTAATCTACTGGAACTCTTATTTTGCATACAGTTGTGAAAATGCAAGATAATGACCACATTTCTACTTAAGTTTAATTATGCAATCCTAGTTTGTCTTTTCTTTGTGGAGTAGAAAGTTTTGTGTATTTCTCCTGTTGAGAAACAAAGCACTATATTCTGAGAATCCTTATAATCGTGATACATAGTGTGTTGTAAAATTTTTTGTAAGACTCACTTACACTCCTCTTTTTACTTTAGAACCTTGCTGTTCAAAATGTGCTCCATGGACAAGCAGCCAGGCATTACCTAGGAGATTGTTAGAAATGTAGAGACTTGGGACTTTTCAGTGCCATATTATTGTTCCTGATACTTCACAGTAGTCAGACTCCTAGCTGCCTCTACCTGCTTCCAGACCTTGAAGCCTAGCAAGCTCCTGACTTCGCCTTCTGTTTTCTTCAGAGTATTTATCTTTTACTTTTCTGGTCTAGGGAGAGAATGATTTTTATTTTTATTGAACATGACTTCTGTGTGTTCAGGGTGAAAGAAGAAGTTTAATGCATGATCTCACATTGCTAATTTGATTGAAGGTTAGAAATCTTAAACCAAAACTCTCACTGATAAGCTTGCACCTCTCTTTTCTGGATTTATCCACTTTAATAAGAACCGCTATTGATTACTTGCTACAAAGATGGAGAAAGTTAGCACGCTTATCCTATTTCCTACTCCCTGTCCCTGTCCACTTCCTAAAATTTAAAATTGGTTACATTAATTTTCCTCATATAGTAACAATTATAACTTGGAATGATTTTCAAAACTTTTGCTTTTTTAGTATACCAACTCTAGACAGCATGGACTGACTCCTTGCTATGTGAGATGAGGAAAATTAACGCTATTCTTTCTCCTTTTCCCATCACCTTCTCAAGTTCTCTAATTTATTCTATTATTTTTATGTAGTGAAAGTTTATAACATTTATATTCTGGTCTGTACTCATAATTAAATTGTTCACATTTTGTCTATAGTTTGGTTCTGAGAACAAAACCAATAAATGCCATTTATATATTTTTTTATTTGTACAGAACCAAAATATTTCTACTTCTAGATAAAGAAATGCAACCTTCTGTCACTAACTTCTTTTACTAATAGAATAGCAACATTCTAAATATCAAAGTCAAATGGATTCTCTATTGTTATGTATTTATCATCAATTTATAAAAATAAAGGCATATTTTAATTTGGGACACATTTTTACCCTGATTTAAAAAAAATTTGTTTTTAGAGATGGAGTCTCATTAGGTTGACCAGGCTGGTCTGGAACTCCTGGCCTCAAGTGATCCTCCCACCTTAACCTTCTGAGTACCAGTGGTGATTTATTTTATGTAGCTTTTTGAGGTTTTCTGATTATATACATATATTTTTAAAAAATGTACTTCAGGAAAAGATATATATTTTCATCATGACTTCAAGTGTTTCTAAGTTCTTAATCATACAATTTGTATAACAGAATCTACTTTCTTCTTGAAGACATTCCTCATTCAGCACATGACTTACTGCTCTAAACAGGAGAGATGGATTTCTAGGCTGCTTGCGCAGTGATTAATCTATGAGTTAGTTTCATCGCCCTCTTTGATTATTCTCAATATTTCTTGGATTCCATCCATTCTCTTGGTTGGATTGTCCTTAGTTTTTGTTGAAGAATATCTTCGAGTAATTTTTTTAAGAAAAGGTGTTTGTAAGGTAAATGTTTTCAGTCCTTACATGTTAAAAATATCTTAGTTTTGCCCTCCCATGTGCTGGATATGTTATCACACTTTATTTTTTAGGAATCTAGGCTTGAAATAATTTTCTTCAAAATTTGAAGAAAATTCCATTGATTTTTAGTGCCCACTGTTGCTAATGAAAAGTCTGCAGCCGGTCAGATGTTTGCTCCTATCTAGGATACCTTTAATTTCATTTTGAAAACTGAAAATTTGATCTTTTGAATTTCATTTGTTTTCAGTGTTCTGAACCTTTACAAGTATGTGTTTGTGTGTAGGTTGTTTTTCATTCCATCTAACTCATTATTTTGTGAAAAACTGTCTTCTGTGTATTCTCTTCTATTATTTATTATTTCCTCCCTAACATTTATTAATCATTTTTATTGACAGCTACTATGTACCAGGTTAGGTGATGGGATATATGATATATATATAGTAGTAAGCTAAACCCAGTCAAGGCTCTGCTTCTCTGGAGCCTATATCTAGTTACTTATGATTCATTATTGCTTATCATTGCTCCAAGAGTATATATTAGATGACAAGCCTTCTGGGTCTATCATCCATGTTTGAGTTCCCTCTTCAAGTTTTATCTATAATTTGTGTTACTTACTTGACTGTCTCTTACAGGTTTCTAATATTATTTAGAATTGCATCATCTATTATTTAGCTTTCTGGTGAATTTTGTTTTGATAATCATATTTTCCATTTCCAGCAATTCTTTCCATCCCCTCCGGTTGTTCCTTTGTAGCCACGTTTTTGGATAAAATGTCCATAGGTGTTTCTGTTCATGTCAATTAGAATTTTTTTTTTGTATTACTTGCATTATTGCTGTTTTCTCTGAGGTTATTTGCTCTGTGGGTTCATCTTGATCTTTCTCTTTTATCTTGTCAGTTTTCCAAATTGAGTAGTTTTGGGTGACTTCGTATGAAGTAAGTACTATATTGATTGTTAAAGAAGGACAGTATTGATTATTAAAGGTAACTAGAATGGGCATTCTTCACATTCATGTAGGTTTGCTTGTTCAAGTTACCACTTTCTGAACAAGAAGGTTAGACCATAGACTTTTAAGGGCTGCATACTGCAAAGGGATACTCTGTTCTTTAGGTTACATGGGCAGGGATCACTGCTGAGACCACACCTGCCAAAGGAAGGCAGGCTTTGCTCTCGAGATGCTGGACTTGAAACTGTTTCCCCTCTGCTTAGTGCCGCATTATTTTTTTGCTTCTTAATCTGCTGCAGAGTATCTAGATCAGGGTGTCCAATCTTTTGGCTTCCCTGGGCCGTATTGGAAGAAGAATTGCCTTGGGCCATATATAAAATACACTAACACTAATGATAGCTGATGAGCTTAAAAAAATTGCAAAAAACAAAAAAATCTCATAATGTTTTAAGAAAGTTTATGAATTTGGGTCGGGCCACATTCAAAGCCATCCTGGGCCACATGCGACCTGTGGGCCACAAGTTGGACAAGCTTGTTCTAGATACTTCAGACTCTGTTCTACATCTCTTCATAGATCAATAACTTGCAGCAATGAGCTTATCAGATAAATTATGTTCACTTTTCATCCATAAAAAAAGTCATGGGAGGTAGTCACCATAGGATTGGTTTAATCCAGTGACTCTGGCCAATTTTCTTTAAAATTCCTTTAACCTTGGTATATTGGTTTAATTCCTTCAGAATGGCTTTTCCCATTGTGATAAACTGGTTCCAGGCTTCACGATTACTTATTCCAAGTACAGAAGAAAAGAGGGTACCTCTTTTGAGTACTTGTATTTCAAAGGAATCAAATGGCCTACATAATAACCCATTAAATAAATAGATGTCTCTCAGCCCCAGTGAGTCATCTGTGCTTTTCTCAACAAGCACTATGTTCAGGGCAATGCTTTGTGCTAATTGGCTTTAGGCCTTTGTTACCAAACTGATCACTGTGGCCCTGAGGGTGCTGTTACTTAGAATATTCCCACCTTTTCTGAGAGGCTGATGTTGGGGTTACTTCCCCCTGAACTAAAGTCCAGGGGCTGCATGGGTGAGGGTTGAGTAACTCAGCAAATATCACGGTACTCTAAGGAGGAAAGGAAGGGGAATATACACTGTTAGTTAACAGTGGTTACTCCTGTATTCTCTCTTGTTTGGATTCTACTGGGGATTTCTTTCTTTTTCTGAGTCTTTATTGACATTAGGAATGAGAGATAGAAACAGGATGAGAGAGGAAGTAAAATTAAATGCGAATTCTTCCATCTTATACCAGAACTCAACTGTATTTTTGGAATCTATATATCCTTACTTTTCCCTTGATTTATTACAAAAAATTCTTAGTGGCTACACTAAGTAAATTTTGTAACCTTTAAAAAATACGTAGTTATAATATTTTAGGTACTCTGAGTAATAGAAGATTTCATGTGAGTACAAAATATCCTGGGGGCATTTTAATTATTAGTAACAACAGTCACACTGTAGTTCTAGAACCGAATTGAACATTTTATATATAGAAGCTTATCTGTGAATCAAATCTGACATAATCTCTTTTAATGTGTAGGTAATTTGTTATATAAATTGATTTTTTGGCCTTGCTGTCAGCATGCATTTCAAATTTTACACCATGTGTTTGGGGAGCTATGGTGGAAATTAGTACATTAAAAATGTCTACAGAGCCAATTAGTGTATAAGCAGGGAGGCAAACTGAGGGAATGGTGGAAGAAATTAAAAAAAAAAGGGGTGTGCATAATGTGCTTCTTCTCTTTTAAAAAAAAAAAGAAAAAGACAACAACAAAAAGAAAGAAAAATGACATTTGACAGTCATTCTACCAGTAGTCCATGGGGCAGATCTATATTACACTGTACTATTACGCTCTTTTTTCTTTGCAATCAGTGAGTTGCTTTTCCAGGATAGAAAATTTGGATTAGACCTCTGTCTGTGCCTATAAAAACAAGCAGAGCTAACTTAACTCGTTCTCATCAGTTCTAACCAACTGACATGGGCATTAAAAAAAAGATTTTATCTACTAAGCAAATATGATCACAGTCTGAAGCTTTGTTCTTGGAAAATCCCCTCTCAGGGTGTTCAGCCTTTCTTCTTCAGCTTGCAGAATTCTCCATGTTTCAGTTTCCTGATAAATCAGTGGGCGCCGCTACTCCACATCTTTGAAGCTGGTTGTTAAGAAGCAGTGCTTCTGCAGCAATCACAGTTTAAAGCATGAATCAATTTAACATCACATAAGCTATACATTTCAACGGAGTTACACTTTCAGAGTAAAGTGCAATATACAGTATAAAGCAAATCTGGAATTCAAGCCCAACAATGTCATAAAAGAGGCTGTGAAGTCTCACATGATGTGGGCCACAGAGAGGGTTGTTGCCATTCAGATCTTAGCTCAAATACTACCACATCTTCGGAGTGGCCTGCCATGGGCCGCCCTTACTAAGGCAATCCCTCTGTCCAAGCCAAAATGATATCTCAGACTTTTTTTGAATTGCAGAGAGATTGATGCAGCCAGGGATTGCCTTAGTAAGGGTGGCCCATGGCGGGCCTCTCTGAGGATGTGGTAATATTTGAGATAAGATCTGAATGGCAAGACTTCAGCCATGTGAAGGGTGGAGGGATTTCTAGGGAAAGGGGTCAGCACAGGCAAAGACCCTATGATGGGAAGAAGCTGGGCACAGCTTGGGATTGAATGAATGCCAATGTGGCTGAAGGGTGGTGATTGAAGAGGAGGGGGAGAGGAGAAGGTCTGGAAGGCCTGGGGCATGATCAGATCAAGTGCTGAGGCCATGGAAGTAGATGTGATTTTCATCTAAGGGAAATGGGAAGTCATTAGAGAGTTTTCAGGAGGGGATGATATGTATTTCTTTGAAATTGAGCATTATCCTCGGTAAGCTTTTGTAGTCGTTAAACCAGAGATTATAGGCAGGTTTTACCTCATATGCCAGTTGCAGCTGATTAGTAGTGGCTCTAGAGAATCCTGGGCTGAGAAGGATTCTGTGGCTAACCAGAATTCAGTAGATGAGTTTGACATGGCCTGTTAGTATGACTACACTGCGTGCACTGTTTCTGCATTAAATGTCTGATAAAAACAGAGCCAAAGGAAAAATAGAACTTAAAAATTTAATTCCGACAATACAGTTGACCCTTGAAAAACATAAAGGTTGGGATGCTGACCCCTTGTGCAGTCAAAAATTTGCATATAACTTTTGACCTCCCCAAAAAACTGAACCACTGATAGCCCACTGTTGACTGGAAGCTTAACTGATAACGTAAACACTTGATTAACACATGTTTTGTATGTTATCTGTATTATATACTCCATTCTTACCATAAAGCAAGCTAGAGAAAAGAGTATTTTATTTAAAAAATCATAATGAAGAGAAATATATTTAATCTTCGTTAAGTAGAAGTGGATCATTATAAAGGTCTTCACCCTCATCATCTTCACATTGAGTGGGCTGAGGAGGGGGAGATAGAGGAAAGGTTGGTCTTGCTGTCTCAAGAGTGGCAGAGGTGGAAGAAAATTTATGTATATGTGGACTCATGCACTTCAATCCCATGTTGTCCATGGGTCAACTGTAGTTTCAAAACCAGCTTTTTATTACTGAAAATACGGGGAAAAAAACTCAGAGAAGAAATGGAAAGTTTGCTATGATCCAGTCATATAGAGAAATCCATGTTCAGCCTGTTGATGCACTTTAAAGAAGGAGATACGTGGGTAAGACCTGATGTTGAATTACTCTTACATGATTTTGGACTTTTGCAGGAGCTTGTGGTGCTTTGCCACCTCCACCACCCCAGTTTGATATCTTTGCTGGCAGCTGGGATTCGTCCCCGGATGTTGGTGATGGAGTTAGCCTCCAAGGGTTCCTTGGATCGCCTGCTTCAGCAGGACAAAGCCAGCCTCACTAGAACCCTACAGCACAGGATTGCACTCCATGTAGCTGATGGTTTGAGGTAAGTAGGTCGTGTTGTTTTCTATTCAGTGCATGACAAGTGTGACCCAGACTTACTCTCAGGTTCTGAGAACACTTCCCAGTAACACTGTGCCCCAGTAACAATTTATAAACAATTTGGATGAAAACTACCATTTCCCTGATCAGATTTTGTAATTTCAGAAAATAAGAGTATGGAAACCATGCAGAACCTCATAGCAAGTAGTAATAGACTTTGAACCCACAAGTTCTGCTCTAGAACCCATCATCTTAACCCTGTACTGATCTGCCTTCTATAAAAATGTATAAGTTAGGCTTCACAGTGTCAAAGTAAGTGTCAATTACATGATTCCAATGAGGAAAGATGAGTCCATACTTCTCAAGGGGACTAGAGTGATTCATGTTGGATTCTTCGGCATGACCATCTCACATGTCTCAGAGGCACACCTAACCCTGCAGCCCGAGCAAGCTTTGGAGAGGGAGCACACTGTAGTGGAAAGGCTGTGGTCTTTGAAGACAAAAGGCCTTGGATTCATCACTATTCCACACATTTAGTAACTGTGATTTTATATCTCTGATTCCCATTTTTTAAATAGTCTGTGAACCATGACTAATATTTAATGCATAAAATTGTGATGACTTCTGTAATAATTGAAGACATTCCAGATGAAACTCTTGATGTCCCCTCTGCCATTGCTCCCCAACCCCAGTCACCCTGTTACAGTTGAGAGTCACCTTACATTCCTTTCTTCCTCTCTCATTTCACAGCTAATCCTTCAGCAAATCTTTTCAGCTCTGCCACCAAAATATATCTTAATGCTTCTAACAATTTCTGTCACTAACGTCTAAATCTGAGCCAGTATCATCTCTCATTGCCTACTGGTCCCCTGCTTCTACCTCTGTCTCATGATAGTCCCATTCCTCAGCCAGCCTCTGTAGTGATTTTTCTAACATGAAAGTTGGGTCAGGACTTGTTCCTGTTATTACCCCTCCCCTGCCTTATTTCTTGGGTACAGTGCTCAGCCACTCCCATCCCTGAGGTCCTTTGCAGATACCAGAGGCTTTATATCTGCTGTTGATTTCACTCAGGAATGTCTGACTCCCAGATATGCTCTCTACTTATTATAAAGGATTATCTGAATCTATCTGAATCCTTTCATTTAGGACTCTCAGCAGAGAGGATGTCCCCAAGGACCCTTTGTCTCTCCAGCCCCTACAGGACTATTGCTGCCTAGGATTCTTTATGTTTTCATTTTTAAAAAATTTATTTATTGTCTGTCTTGCCATCAGAATCTAAGTACCATGAAAGAAGAGACTTTTCGTCTTGTTCGCCATTGTATCTCTAGCTCCTAAAATAGTAAGCCTTCAGAATTACTGTGTTGACAGTAGGGGAAGGGGGAGAAAGGAGGAAAGAAGGAAAACAGTGCCTGGGGCATAGAAGCCAAGCAGTGTATGCAACTTTCCTTCTCTTCTTTCTCTTCTAAAATGCTATGAATATGCCTTTTAGGTAGTATCCAGAAATGTCCCTTCCTGAAAGGGTCCAGAAACTACTGAAAACTGTACAGATAATGAAATGAAACAGGGTGCAGGGATTTGGATTTGAGTTGATGTTTCTGCTTTTGAACACCAGGGGGAACCTTGGGTGAAATTAATCTAGGTAAAGTGCAGAATAGTCTCCTGTATTTCAGTGCCCTCTTTCCTTCATTTAACTAACTCTAGGTTCTAGTTTTTCCCTAATTCTTCCACAAATCCCCAAAGTGTTTATTTATAAAGTGAAGAACTGCTATTTTTTAACACTGTTCGAAACACCTTATCTCTAAAATGACTTATTCTAGTTCTCTGAAACCTTACTTTAAATAACAAATCCAGCAGTTTCTGATGAAGTAAATGAAATGTCAGCATATTTTAAAATAATTTGCCTAATTTGTTCTTAGCATAATGCCAGAAAAGCTTTCTGGATTTTGTATCACAAAAGGCTAGTAGATTTCAGTAGCTACCAATCTTCTACCAGCACTAAGTATATTTTAAAAACTCAGCATTAAGGTTTATTTTTCCAAGTATGTTTCAGCACAGGAAATAAAATCATGCTCCTTTGGAGTCCCTTAAATGCTGGAGCTGTTTAGAGTGACATACAAGAACTTTCTTCACGTTACATGCTCTCTCTTCCTCCATCTTGCTTTTAACTGTTAGCTTACTTCTCCAATTCAATCCACTTCGTTTGAACTCTTTATCATAATTCTATAAAACTTATGAAAATACAGTCAACTGCATTTTCTATATGTTTCTGTGTTTCAATATCTTCAAAATGGAATGTACTGCCTTGGTACATCACCCACTATGAATCTGTTATTTCTGTTATATCCCACAGTTGCCAGGCCAGGATACTTGTCCCATCCAGGCCAAACACCTTCCCCCGAAAGCAAGTATGCATTTGTCCACCAGGTCCTTGACTCTATTTTACATTATCTTTTTAGTCAATTCATTTATTTTTATGCCACTCCTGCTGTCTTGGTTCAGTATGTCCAGGGAATTATCAGAATTTCTTTTCTAAAATAAAAATCTATTTATGCTTGCAATTCCTTGACAGTTCTCAATTATCTGCAAAGTGCATCCAAACTTCTTGGCACAGCATCAAAGATCTTTCTGTATGCCTCTTGCTTCCCTTTGCAGCCCCTGCCACCCCACTGCCCACACTGCATTCTAGCCGTGATGACAGGCTTGAATTTTCAGTTATGCTCATGTCTGTCCATCATTGTATTTGTTATTCCTCTCTTTCCACCAAGTTGTCTGCCTAGAGAGCTCATTTTCCTTAAGAATTTCTTCACATACCAGCTCTACTATGAAGCTCAAGTGTGTCATGAAGTGTTAGCTTCTCCAACTTGTGTTTCTTGCACACGCTCTGTGCAAGACATTGACTTAGGTGCTAAAGAGGGAAAGCTAGAAATTATATTGTTCTTGAGGTTGAAAGCTTACAGTCTAGTAGGAGAGTCAACTTTGCTGTCTTTACCTCAGTGTTTTTCTCCCTCTGTGCTTCCCTAGTACGTGGTACTTACATATTTCTGGAATCTTGTTTAAACACCTGTTTGAGGACTGTCTGAGCACAATCCTTCTGGATTGTGACACCCTCAAGGGAGCAGAGATACAAAGATGGCTTTGTATACTAAATGACTGGCCCTCATAGATACCTAGTACATATTTGTCAAATGAATGAATGCATTCTATTTTTGGAATAATTCTATTCAGAATCAGATAAAGTTTACTTTAAGCTATGAAGAAAGAAGTCTCTTAGCAGCTCTTCAATAATCACAATCAAAGAATGACTGTTTAACTTAATATAAACCAGTTTATTTTAATAAAATATTTGACAATAGTCATGGTTACACAATGCATAAATTATGGCTAAATTATTATCAGGAAGGAAAGATCTTTACTTATTATTTCAAAAGCTATTTTGCTAGTCTATTAAAAGCTATTAGAACTGCACTTCTTAAGATTAAATTCTATAATTGAACATTTTAACTAACCAAGATATTATCTCTTTCCCACTGACATTATTTCAAATTGAGCTTAACTATTTCTTTTTAGCCTTTGGAAAGTATTCTGAAAGAGTCTGTGTTCTATAAATATACTTAAAGAGGCATGTCTTATAAAGGATTTGGATACTATTCAATGATGTATGACTTGGCTTTAGCTTTTTTACTCTTAATCTCTCAGCTTTTCTCTTCAGCAGGGGAAGAGTACCTAATGGCCTTTCAGTAATCTCTTGGTAAATTTTTCTTTCAAGCCCATTATTTACTGTGAAGGTCAACTTCATTAGTGTATTTATCTTATTTTTTTCAGCCCAAAATAGGTATATTGAAATGAATGGGCCTAATGTCAAATGTCCCAACTACATCCTGGAAGAGAGAGAATCTTCAGCTGTATTAGTTGATGCAGTTAAATAATATGTACTCTCCAGGCCCTCATACAATTGAAAGTTCAGGGTATCATTGCTGCTCTGCTTCTAATCCTTCCAGAAGTGATTGGTGCTAGGTGATGGAGTAACTATTAATTGATATAATGTGAGCCAAAACCAACAGTCACGAATAAGCAAAGGTTTTAAATTTAACTCCATTAAGTCTTGTGAAAAATTATTTTCAACATAGGTTATAACATACCTGTGACATCACATGAAATGCTGTAGTCAATTTGACATCATGGGGCAGAGAAGACAGAGTTGGAAATCAGAATTTTATAGACATCTAATGTGATAATAACATTAGTAGCTAAGATGCGGTAAGCTCTTTGACCAAGTTTCCAGAATGGATAAGACCTGGTTGAGATGAAAACTTTACACTATTTTTTTATATTAACTATCTTTTACTCTTTGCCTGAAATGTCCAACTCTAGTTGCTCGTGATTGCATGGGTCAGTCTCCAGAAGGTTGGACTTTAATATTACCCGTCGTCTTTTCCAAGACAAAATTGTATTCATTCTAACTCTTAGCCCCAAATTTTCTTTTTTAACCTTAATATCTAACATGATTAGGTTTATGGTAAATTATACTCAAACAGAAGAAGAGACTAATAGCAAGCAAAAGTCTTATATTTTCATTTGTTTTCATCCAAAAAGTAGAAAATATTTTCCAAACATTGGGAAACATTTTAGTCAGAAAAATAAATATCAATGATAAATAGAATAGAGAAAAATTTTAAAGCTGAGCTAAACCTCTATATGGTTTTAGGAAAATCAAAACTATTAAATAAATGGCAAGTACAACAAAATCCCATCAATTCTTATTTAACATATTTACATTTTGAAATAGTTAAAATATTCATATGATCATTGAGAGAATTCAGAATTGCCTTTAAGTAATTGTTCACATATACAAAAGAAAAGTCTCCAAAAATTGGGTCTTTGCCTGAGATAGATTTGTCTTAAAATTGAAATCATTCACTTATCAGATTTGACCTTTTTTTAAAGCATAACTTTGCTTTGTAATATTAGACTTATATGTTTTGATTTCCTTCTACAATGTCTCTTAACTTTAAGGGTCAAAGTGAGCACAGAATTTTTGATGCTTGACATAGTGGACATTTATATTTAAGGAAATTAGGACAAAAATTATTATAATGTAATCACATTTGAATAAGATTTCCTGTGCATTTTCTGGCAGATACCTCCACTCGGCCATGATTATATACCGAGACCTGAAACCCCACAATGTGCTGCTTTTCACCCTGTATCCCAATGCTGCCATCATTGCAAAGATTGCTGACTACGGCATTGCTCAGTACTGCTGTAGAATGGGGATAAAAACATCAGAGGGCACACCAGGTAGGTGATCAGGTCTGTCTCATAATTCTGTCTTCAGGATGGATAACCACTGACCTCAGATGTGAGTTCAGAAGAGTCAAAAGGAAAACAGAGTCTATCACATTGTGAACAGAGGTTTATTTTGTGAAAAAATGCAAGCATCACATTGTGATTTTTATCATTGTATTTTGTAGGAAAAAACAATTGATGTAATTTTTTCAGGGCAAAAACTGAATAAAAAGAAGAGAATGTTTGATATCAAGTTATATGTTTAAAAGTTAGATTTGTAGATTCTTTAGATACTCTAGAGGTCATAAAAAGTAACAGCAAAAACTTCAGTCTAGGTACTGTTGACACTTGTGAGGCAAATCAAATTCAGGTCCACAAATTCTTTTTCATAATTCTGAAACCCAAAGAACTCTGAAAATCCCAAGTTTTTTTTAAAAAATGACTAATTTGGTGTCAAAACCTCAGCAAGCTGACTTGATGCTTATTACAATCTTTATTTCTCATGCTCAGTGTGAATATGCATACATTTTGCTGCAGAAATATATACATGTTTGAGTACAGGGGGCTGGCCGTGACCCTACTGAGGGTTTCTGTACAAATCACTGTCTACCCCGTGGAATGTTACCTCCCTTTCTTAGTTCCCAATCCTGAAAAGCAGTTATGGTGCCAGTGATCTGTACAGACATGTTGTCTCAGACATCAGTTCGAGCAGGAAGTAAAATCATTTAGGGGTTGGCATTTGTTTGGAGTGTGGGGAACACTCTATCTTTAGGGAAACTTTATATAGTTAGTTATTTGTAAGTAAAATTACAGGTGGCTATACATCATCTTGCTGATTGCAACTCAATTAAATCACCGTGCCTGGCACAGAAGAAAATATGCTAGAGGATATCTCACTAGGGACAAGGTTCTAGTTCGTTTCCTGCCCACTCAACTTTTGTACTTAGATAAGCAAATGGCCCCAGATTCCAATGCCTGGTTTTATTTTTGCTCCAAATACATATATACTCTTTTGTTTTGGATAGTTACATTTTAGAAGTAGACTGTGTATTCTCATAAACACTTCAAAGTGTATGTTCTGGCTGAGAGTGTCTCTGTGTTGTTCAATAATAATAAAACTAATTATCATTTTTTGAGTACCTGCTGTGCGTCAGGCCCAGTGCCACGTATATTAGAGACAAGATCTCTTATCCTCATGCCAGGGCTGGAAGTTAGCTATTAGTTTCTCATTTGTCAAATGAGAAAACTGAGGCTCAGGGAGATTATATAACTTGCAGAATGTCACTCAGTAATTGGCCAAGATAAGAATTCAGTCTAAATGAGAACCAGATCCAGAGATATTTGGCTTTAAATTCTATAGTCTCTCCTAAACCATATGCAACTCTAACATGAAGAAACTTATTTAATCTTCACTATTAAAAAAGTCAAAACAAAACAACAGAGCCATGAATAGCAAATATTGTCAGTGAGAGGTTTGGAAAAACAGTCTTAAAGGATGAAATTCCATAGACCTCATATATTCCCACCTGGAAAAAGTGGGCATGGGACAGTGATTTTCTCTTGAAAGATCTGCTCATTTTTGTCATGGGACATGAAGGTGGACTGGACCACTCAGTTTCTTCTTTCTGCATCTCCCAACCCAGTCTTTCTGTTCATGGGATGAAAATCTGTTGTTCAAGCCTTGTCTGCTTAATTGGACAGTGGATCTCTCGGGTCCCTGTGGGCTGTGCGCTTGTACTTGAGCTCTGCTTCTTCACTCTGTGGTCTGGGCCAGCTAGCAGCCAGCTGAGTTCACCTTGGTTCAGACTCATGGCCTTTCATTTTCAGTATCTGACTTCCTGGTTTTGCTGAAAACCTGTCTAAAATGTAATATCCATCTGATTCTTCATACCAAGCCACACAATTCTTCCTGATCCCTTTTAATCTCCAATATTGAATGGTGGTAACATAAATATGGAGACAGATCATGTCAGAAACCCAGAGCCTAATCTTTTCTTTTCTGCCTACTCTTCTCACAGGCTGCTTAGTACTTTGTAAGCTTTTTTTTTTTTTCTGGCTGTAACCTAGATTTTCTCTTTATCATTACTCTATTTATTATTGTTAGAGCACTTCTGATTATCTCAGCCCTAAACTCTGCCTCCAATTTTAAATAACAATAACTCTCACTCCTGCTAATACTGCTACTACTACTACCATCACCAAACTTTTTCTTCCCCAAAGCAGTTCTGTTTGGGAAGGAAATAGTTCCCTCTCATACAATTTCAGTTATCTTCTTGTCTTTTCCGTTTAATGAATCTTCCTGTTAATGTTACATCTTTTAACGTGGAAACTTCTAGAGAAACAAAAGACGATGGATTTGTTAAACCTTTTGGGTGTATTTTTATACTAACTCTTACTGCAGTGTGTGCATTATGAGTGTAGGTCCATTACGGCTGTATTAGGAGCAGAACCTTCCAGAGCATGAGCGATGTGCTGGGCTTGTGCTTAGCTCTATCCATGAGTTGAGTATCTCAATCCTTAGGACCCTCTGACATATGTGCTATTATTATTTCTAGTCTATAGATACAGAGACTAAAGTTTAGAGAATATAGAAAAACATTTACAAGGTCCTATGGGACAAAAACTGTAGGACAAAATGCAAACCCAAGCAGCCTGAGAGCTGAGCTCCTGGTCCAGCACTGTGATAGCTGGGGACGCAGAGACAGAAACAATGCAATTACTGACAGGGACCATGGTGCTGTGTCTGTCCACATTTTGAAAATAATTATGGTTTGGGTATTTTCACCTTTAAATAACTTGGAGAGTTTCAACATTAACTCAGTCAAATGGATATATTTATATCATATCCTGCTGGGAGTGACAGTTAATTCTGGGTCCTGTGGCAATTGCACTTTTGACTGAGATGAATGCTGACTGATGGCTTTAACATTTAACTAATGCGGTAGTATTTAACACACCCATATAAATACTATAGTCTTCGGGTAAATAAAATGTTACTGGCTGGACATACATGAATATCTGATGGAGATTATGGAACATACTCTACTCATACTTTTCTGAAAGTAAAAAATAAAAGATATGTTTCAGTACACAATGTGATATATACTCAGACTTAATTCATAAATTTCTCTTATTCTTCATCTGCGGATCTTTTCTTTATTTACTTATTGCGTTTGTTAAAATGCAGGCTTCTCTGAAAAATTATTTTTAAAAATAGTTTTTAGACAATGAATCATATTTTCTCAAGTATTTTAACATTGTAATCATTATGATAATCATCCAAGGGGAAATTATACTTATTTTTTATTCATTTATTCATTCATTTGGCAACAATACATTGAACATTTACTAAGCACCAAACTGGCTCTACCACTTAATAGTGGCATGATGTTCATCAAGAAATTGTTAGTGCAATCAAGAACACTAGAAATTCATTGGATGAATTTAAAGAAGCTTTTAGAAGGGTATTATATTATAATTGAGGCACTTTATGAATATATAAATAATATTATGTTTTCATGCTAGAGATCATGCCAGTGAAGATATTTACTTTGAAAATGGGAAGATTAGAAGTTTAAAAGCATTTCCATATTGAAGTAAATATTCATTTCCATATCTTCACAGTTATCTGAGTTCTCTGACTCATTGTGAAAAAAAATTCCAACCTTCTTCACAGCTCTACCACCTTCGGATTGTTGCCTAGAGGGGTAAAAACTATTGTAAAAGGATGTGTGCACTGGATGAGAATTTAGAATTAGACGAAATGACCCCTAGAGTCTTTTCCTGCTTTAAGAGCCTGTGATTCCAAATTCTAACAGTACATTTATCAAGAAAAAAATATGCTGAACATTTAAATAGTTTTTGAATAGTACCTAGATATAATAGATACCTAATAAATGTGCTCAATGAATAATAAATAACTGGTTAAGATTTAAATAAGCCTCCGAAATCTCTTTCACATTCTAAGAAGGGAAGCATAAAGGTTGTTAATGAACTAGTGACTGTGTGGGTAGCTCATTATTTTTAAGTACTCTTGACTTTGCTGTGCATTATCTGTGTGGCCTTAGGAAAATACATACATTTCTGAAAGGATTATGTCATTTGTATGTAGATATGTCCTTATATCTACATATACATATCTACAGATATGTCCTTATCTGTCTACCACAGATGATTCTTGTGCAAATCAAATGAAATGTTCAATAAGGTGTCTGTAAAATAGTAGAGAGAGATGAATTAGGAGCTATTGTGATTTGTTTACATTATGTCACAGGTACACTTTATTAGGGATATGTTTTATCTTAATTACACAATTCTTTAACTTAGATTGTGAGAATTATATTATGGTTATATAGGAAAATGCCCTTATTCTAAGGAAATGTATAATATATTTAGGCCTGAAACATTGTATCTGTAACAATATAGTATGTAAATTATGCTAATTCACATGATAATTAATTATATGTAATTATATTAATATATTACTATGTACACAATATATTTACATGCATATATGTGGGGAAATGTTATCAGTTAGTGTAGTAGGGGTTATCATGCTCAAATTCGATGTCTCCATCCTTCCAACTCTTCATGCTTTTCCAGCCTGGTGAGGACTGCTGAGCTCCATCTTTTGCTGGTAGTCTCTCTGTCAAATAGAACTGTTTCCAAATTCAGTCATTTGCTCCTTGAAAGCTATGAATTCATACTTCATTATATTTTTCTGGCTGCATATTTAAATTACTTTAACAATCATATAAGTTCATTGTAAAAATTTTGGAAATAAAAAGGAAGATAAAATGCACAGATAATTTTAGCAAATGAAATAATAATTATATTGGGATGTATTTCTTCCTAGATTTTAATTATGTACATTCCCATCAACCTTTTATTTTGAAAATGTTTAAGCCTAAAGAATGGTTGAAAGAGTAGTACAGGCTGGGTGCAGTGGCTCCTGCCTGTAATCCCAACACTTTGGGAGGCCGAGGTGGGTGGATCACTTGAGGTCAGGAGTTCAAGACCAGCCTGACCAACATGGTGAAACCCTGTCACTACTAAAAATACAAAAATTAGCTGGGCACGGTGGTGGGCACCTGTAATCCCAGCTACTCGGGAGGCTGAGGCAGGAGAATCGCTTGAACCCAGGAGGCGGAGGTTGCAGTAAGCCAAGATCACAGCCCTGCACTCCAGCCTGGGCAAGAGAGTGAGACTCCATCTCAAAAAAAAAAAAAAAAAAAAAAAGAAAGAAGAAAGAGTAGTACAATATACATTCATACTCATATACCCGACGCATAAATTCATTGATTATTTACTTTTTGCCCTACTTGTTCTTTCTTGCTCTCTTTGCGTATGAATGAATCATTGAAATTAAGTTGTAGACATCATGCCATATCATCTCTGAACAGTGTGTATATTTCTTTAGAATAAGGATGTTTACTTACATAATCATAATACCATTATCACAGCTAAGAAAATTAATTCAGTTGTTTTTTTCCACATATTTGATAACTTTCTGTCTATCCACGATTATGTCTTACATATTCTTTTAATTTATGTCATAGCATATCATCTTAGAAAGTGATCCCTAAGTTACTGCATGGTATACATTGTTTAACCATTTCCCTTTGTGATTGGATGTCTTTAGGTTGTTTATATTTTTATTATTATCACAAATGTTGAAATCACTCTTTTTTTCCGAAGAATTTAAAAGTAATTTATCTGTCTTATGGAATAAAAGATTTATTTCCCCTTAAAAGAATTTCAGGCATGAACCCGAGAGAGAAGGCTTTTTTTTTGTTTTAGTTGTTGTTTTTATTTTTATTTTTTATTTTTTGGGTAGAAGGAGCAGAGAGACAAGTTCAAGAAATAATGAGAGTGTTAGAATTTTGTTCAGGTTAAAGTGAGTTGGAGTGAAGTTTAGAAATCTCCTTTCTACTCATCTCTCCTGTTTTTAAAACACTGTCCTGGAAATAGTTAATATTAGGAACGAGAAAAGTGATACAGGTTTTCCTAGTACACTTTATTTCTTAATTATGAAATTCTACTTAATAACTCACCATTGAATGTTTCTCCTTATTATCATTCAAGGTAATTTTATTGAAGATTGAAGATATTTATAATAAAGATTGAAGGATTTTATTGTCCTGTGTGGTCAACCTTGGGGGGTGAGATGTTATGAGACAGGACAATTAATTGACTTGATCAAGGTACCTTGTTATAAAAATAACACAGCCTGGTTTAGAACATCTCTTCCTGACTCTCTTATTTGGCATATAGCCTAAGTGTATGCCTCCTTGGATGTATGAACCCTGATGTTGGTCATATTTATTATTTTATCTGCTTACTTTCAGGGTTTCGTGCACCTGAAGTTGCCAGAGGAAATGTCATTTATAACCAACAGGCTGATGTTTATTCATTTGGTTTACTACTCTATGACATTTTGACAACTGGAGGTAGAATAGTAGAGGGTTTGAAGTTTCCAAATGAGTTTGATGAATTAGAAATACAAGGAAAATTACCTGGTAAGTTCTGTTTTCTCTACAATGAAGATTTTTTTTCTTAATATCAGCAGCTTCATTTTTATTTAATTGTAGTTGTATGCTTAATTCCTTAAACAGATGATCATTTTTTTGTTTAGTGCATAAATATTCTTAAATCCTGTGATATATTAATAAAAATCACCTGAAAAAGGTAGCAGTTTTAGGCTTTTTAAAAAATCCGAAATTAATATTGGTGTATTTAGTATTATATTTAGAAACATAGAGAAGGAAATTGCTGTTAGAACTCCACATTTGGTGATTTTTAATTTTCATAAAGAATTACTGTGTACTCATTATCCTGGAATGTTTTCGTTTTCTTGGAGTGAAATAATTTACATGCAGGAATGGAAGACTGAATGATCTATAATAATAATTTTTCGTAAGAATCGGTAAATGTGTATTTAATGTTATCAAAGCTCATTTGGAATGGTTGTCTCATGCTTTCAAGAAATTAGAGGACTTTATAATTCATTCCTTAACCATTACTTTAGTTCTCACCACAAAATAACATTTTAAATTTATTTAGCTCTTTCTCATATTTTCTGCTTTCCCTTTCATTTAAAAAATACTTTTGAGTGTACACGATCTGCCATGTACAGGAAATAGAGCTTTATCTTTTTTGGGTATAACTTCAAGATCATGGCAAAAGAAAACTTATTATTAATTGGATAAACCTTAGATATAATCTAGGTTATTTCCCTTATTTTACTAGTTTTCTAGTGAAAATATTCAGGTCTCTGCTGGGTACAGTGGCTTACGCCTGTAATCCCAGCACTTTGGGAGGCCCAGGCAGGCAGATCACTTGAGGCCAGGAGCTGGAGACCAGCCTGGCCAACATGGTGAAACCCTGTCTCTACTAAAAATACAAAAATTAGCTGGGCATGGTGGCACGTGCCTGTAGTCCTAGCTACCAAGGAGGCTGAGGCACGAGAATAGCTTGAACCTGGGAGGCTGCAGTGAGCCGAGATTGCGCCACTGCACTCCAGCCTAAGCAACAAAGTGAGACTCCATCTTAAAAAAAAAAAAAAATTCAGTTCTGTGTTCTGCATCAACCAGAATAAGCTACGCCTCTTATAAAAAACAAATGTGCACAAACCATCTGTGAGGACATAAGGTTTAAATGCTTGCTTACTTTGAGTATTAAAATAAAAAGTAGAAGCTTAATTATTATATGAGTAAAAGTGTTTCCAAAGTCTATTTGAAATTCAGGTACAGAATGAAAATCTGTTATTTTATTAAATTGTTATTTGGGTCTCTTTTTATTCCATAAAAAAAAATCTTTTCCACATCTCTTAGTGGAGATCAAGTTAACAAAATTAGCTTTAATTTTGTGATAAGTAAATTTACATAAATATAGGATTATGGAGATAATGTTTTTCTTTGCAATGTCTGGACCTTTTATAAACATTGAGAGGAAATATAACCATTCTTACTTATTTAGTATGCTAGCATGATATTTTTTAATGTTTTAGATCCAGTTAAAGAATATGGTTGTGCCCCATGGCCTATGGTTGAGAAATTAATTAAACAGTGTTTGAAAGAAAATCCTCAAGAAAGGCCTACTTCTGCCCAGGTATTCTTAAAGTTTTATTAATATTTTGTACAGAACATCATTTGCATATATGCATATATATATAATCTTCAAATATATATACTTAAACACATAAACACACAGAGACAGAATTAAAAATAGTTATAAGGCAAACCTCCTATAATTTTCACCATCCCAGTCACAAAAAAAGGACATTGCCAAAACCTCACGTGCTCCCATATGCCTGTCTCCTCTTCTCTTCTTTGAAATGCCTGCCCATTATTTTGCCCATTTTTCTGTTGACTCTTTTGCCTACAAATCAAATCAGAAAACAATTTTTATATATAACATACTAATCCTTTGTTGGTTTTATATGTTGCAATTTCTTTTTCGAGCTGGTGGCTTGCTTTTTAAATTTCCTGTAGGGTGCCCGTTAATGAATGGAATTTCTTAATTTTAATATATATAAATTTAACAATTCTTCTTTTTCCTTCTTTTCCTGGTTATTCCTATTTGGTCCTGTTGTACAGCCCATCTTTCTTTTAGAGCTACAAAAATATTTACCTGCAATTTCTTCAAACATTTTAAAAGTTTGCTTTTGACAAGTTTTTAATCCATTGGAATTGACATTTCTATCTGTATCCCATTCCTTTTTTTAATGTGGAAAACTAATTTTTTCAGGTTGATGTACTAAATGGCTTCTCCCCTTTTGTCCCATTGATCTGATGTGTCCATTTTGTAATTTATTAAAGATAATGTGCATATCCACATGTACACTGTCTTCCACTGATCAACTCATTTATTTTTCCTCCAGTATTACCCTGTTTTAATTCCTGTAGCTTTATAATGATCTCCTCTCCCTATTTATTTTTCTCATCCAGGAATATTTTAACCAGTCTTAGGCTTAGCTTTTCTATACAAAATTTAGAATCATGCTGTCAAATCTTATGAAAAACCACATTGTTGTTTGGATTGGTCTTGGATTGAATATGTTGACAATCTGGAGAGGATATCCTTATGATATTAAGTCTTTGTATTCTTTTTCTTATTTATTTATTTTGAGACAGGGTCTCACTCTGTCACCCAGGCTGGAGTGCAGTGGCAGGATCACAGCTCAATGCAGCTTTGACCTCCTGGGCTCAAGTGGTCCTGTCGCCTCAGTCTCCATCAGCCAATTGTGTGCCACCAGACCTGGTTAACTTTTCCTTTAATTTTTTTGTAGAGAAAGGGTCTCACTCTGTTGCCCAGGCTAGTCTTGAACTCCTGGCCTCAAGCAATCCTCCCGCCTAGACCTCCCAAAGTGCATGAGCCACTGCACCTGGCCAAGTCTTCCTATTCTGGAATGGCATGAATTCTCTCTGTTTACTTAGGTCTTCTCAAGCATCTTTCAATAAAGTTTTGTAATGCTACATACAGGTCTTGCATATCTTTTGCTGGATTTTCTTGCTGCAAATTGCTTTAAATGCAGTTCATGGCTTGAGATTTGTTTTTTAACTGCCCAGTTAATGTAAATCTGGTCTATGAATTGTATTGACAACAAGCTTGTGAATAGCAATTTTTCAGCAACCTTTTGCTCCCTCTCCCCCCTCCCTGCACAGTCCCAGAACAACTTTCCTTATATACCAATGAAGGTGGAAATGTGGACAGGTTGATTTCTCCTTCTTGTTTATGCTGAATATGCAGTCCTTTGGGGTCCCAGCTTTATAGGTACAGTCCCTTTACTAAGACTGTCTATCTTGGGAAGCCCCTAGACTCCAACTTCTCTCCCATGGGCCCCACAAAGCATCCAAGAGTATACATTTATTTTATCTCACTTCGTCTTGGCAGACAAATGTCTTCAGGGCAAGTCTGGCTTTAGGGGTCAACTGACCTCTCTGGTTTCTGTCTCTCACTGTGATTTCGGCCTGATAATTCCTTATGGTGTCAGATCTTCAATATTTTTAATACATTGTTTTTAAAAAAATCATTTAGCATTTTAAATTGTTTTTATTTGGAAGATTTGCCCAAATAACCTTGTCCACCATATTATCTGAAGGAGAACTCTTGTGATGTTTTACACTGATACACGTTTTAATAAATGTGGGTTATCTTTATGTTGTGAGCTCTTGATTTTGTATTACAATTAATTGGAAAAGTTTTAACTTTAAGTATTCTGATCAAAATAGTCAAGTACAACTGTAATGACTTTATCAAATATTACATAATTTTTTTCTACTTGGTTTACTTGTTTTTTAATTTAGGTTACCATCAATGTTAGTCACATGAACTTTTATATTTATGTCCACAGTAAAAATTTTTCATAGCTTGTTGTTTTTCTTTCTTGTTTTTTCATTTTCAATTATACTTCACCTATACTTAACAGAATACATAACAAATATGTATATATATGACAATATTAAAAAGCTTAGACATACTTATTTTATGTTTAAAATATAACATATACTAGGCAAGACAGGAAAACTCATCACTTTTATGAAATGAGGCACAGACAGAGTAATGGGCTTTCTTGGTGTCTCCTGAGTGGCGGGCAGGTGGCCATGTCACAGCTCTAATCCCAGTTTCCTGACTTCTGGTTCTGTTTTCTTATGGTGCCTTCACACTGTCTCTCCAGATCAAAAACAGAATCTAGAGATGACTTCTAAATTTTGTTACCAAAGACTGAAATTCCTGTTCCTTTCAACTACTAGAAGCTCAACTAAATTGTTGGCCCAAGGGTTTTTTCTCTCACTGGCAGTGGCTCTGCAATATAGAATTGCATGCAGAGTACCTCCTGACTCCGCTAAAATCCTGTTTAATTGACCCTTGAGATTTTCTTTTCAAGTTAAAAAAAATACTACACATACCAAAGAGTATCAAGCACAGTTTAAAAATACATATTTGTCTTTTCATGTAATTTTATCTGTAGTTTAGATTACTAATCTTGGTGATCTAGTTGGGTTCCAGTTTAACAGTTTTAGGTTTTGCTTGACAGAGCTATAACACTTCCAGATTTGATTTTTCAAGGGAAATGAGTTAACTCGATAAGTACTGTTTTGTTATCTTTAAACTTTCTCAGGTCTTTGACATTTTGAATTCAGCTGAATTAGTCTGTCTGACGAGACACATTTTATTACCTAAAAACATAACTGTTGAATGCATGGTTGCTACACATCATAACAGCAGGAATGCAAGCATTTGGCTGGGCTGTGGGCATACCGACAGAGGACAGCTCTCATTTCTTGACTTAAATACTGAAGGATACACTTCTGAGGTAAATCCAAATGCTCTTTAAATCTTTCATAATTTAAAGCATATACCAGTTGGAAAGTTACTTAGGAATAAATTAAATAAGAGCCAATGTAGGATTGTTATTCAATTAGCCTTCTGTTAGAACAAGAGTATTCAAGAGCAAATGTGTTTTGCTTTAGAATCACAGCATATGTCTTAGCTCAGGGTCCCCAGAAACAGAGCCTGAGATGGGTTATCTTGCACAAGTGATTTAAGGAAAGAGAATCTTAGAGGGAAGTAAAGGAAGCCAGAAAGGGCAGAGGAAAAAGCTCAGCAGAAATGTGGTTTCTGAAGAGGTCCAGCCTCAGTCTCTGCCCACAAGGAGCTCTGGAATATGAATAGTAGCACAGAATTTTCCCACCGCCAGGTAAGGGAGCCAGTCTTTCATTCTCACATATTGTTCAGTCATTGGCTGCAGTCTGCTGGGAGGTGGGGGTAGTGTAACTTTCAAGGCATTTCTGGGCAAGCTGCCTCCTGTCATCTGAGGGTATTCTGTGATAAATAGCACATCTCTGAACTATAGTAGCCAACACTCAGGGTAGCTGGGGATGGCGTACCTGATGGATAAAGGAGATCTGGACATGGCTCCTAAAAGTGGATCAATACATTGTGTTGGCAAATATAAGATAAATTTCTAGACTTCAAAGACAACCTAATATTTTGACTGCTGCCTGAAGATAAATATTGTGCCTCAACATTATTAGTTCCGAGGTTAAACAATCTTCTTTTTATTTTTATTTTTATTTTTTATTGATCATTCTTGGGTGTTTCTCGCAGAGGGGGATTTGGCAGGGTCATAGGACAATAGTGGAGGGAAGGTCAGCAGATAAACAAGTGAACAAAGGTCTCTGGTTTTCCTAGGCAGAGGACCCTGCGGCCTGGCCTTCCATAGTGTTTGTGTCCCTGGGTACTTGAGATTAGGGAGTGGTGATGACTCTTAACGAGCATGCTGCCTTCAAGCATCTGTTTAACAAAGCACAGCTTGCACCGCCCTTAATCCATTTAACCCTGAGTGGACACAGCACATGTTTCAGAGAGCACGGGGTTGGGGGTAAGGTTATAGATTAACAGCATCCCAAGGCAGAAGAATTTTTCTTAGTACAGAACAAAATGGAGTCTCCTATGTCTACTTCTTTCTACACAGACACAGCAACAATCTGATTTCTGTGTCTTTTCCCCACATTTCCCCCTTTTCTACTCGACAAAACCGCCAACGTCATCATGGCCCGTTCTCAATGAGCTGCTGGGTACACCTCCCAGACGGGGTGGCGGCCGGGCAGAGGGGCTCCTCACTTCCCAGAAGGGGTGGCCGGGCAGAGGCGCCCCCCACCTCCCGGATGGGGCGGCTGGCTGGGCGGGGGCTGCCCCCCACCTCCCTCCCGGACGGGGCAGCTGGCCAGGCAGGGGTTGCCCCCCACCTCCCAGACGGGGCGGTTGCCCAGCGGAGATTCTCCTCACTTCCCAGACGGGGCGGCTGCCGCGCTGAGGGGCTCCTCACTTCTCCGACGGGGTGGCTGCCGGGCGGAGGGGCTCCTCACTTCTCAGATGGGGCAGCTGCCAGGCAGAGGGGCTCCTCACTTCTCAGACAGGGTGGCCGGGCAGAGACGCTCCTCACCTCCCAGATGGGGTCACGGCTGGGCATAGGCGCTCCTCACATCCCAGACGGGGCGGCGGGGCAGAGGCGCTTCCCACATCTCAGACAATGGGCGGCCGGGCAGAGACGCTCCTCACTTTCTAGATGGGATGGCGGCCGGGAAGAGGCGCTCCTCACTTCCCAGACTGGGCAGCCGGGCAGAGGGGCTCCTCACATCCCAGACGATGGGCGGCCAGGCAGAGATGCTCCTCACTTCCCAGACGGGGTGGCGGCCGGGCAGAGGCTGCAATCTTGGCACTTTGGGAGGCCAAGGCAGGCGGCTGGGAGGTGGAGGTTGTAGGTAGCCGAGATCACGCCACTGCACTCCAGCCCAGGCAACTTTGAGCACGGAGTGAACGAGACTCCGTCTGCAATCCCGGCACCTCGGGAGGCCGAGGCTGGCAGATCACTTGCGGTTAGGAGCTGGAGACCAGCCCGGCCAACACAGCGAAACCCCGTCTCCACCAAAAAAATACGAAAACCCGTCAGGCGTGGCGGCGCGTGCCTGCAATGGCAGGCACTCTGCAGGCTGAGGCAGGAGAATCAGGCAGGGAGGTTGCAGTAAGCCGAGATGGTAGCAGTACAGTCCAGCTTCGGCTCGGCATCAGAGGGAGACCGTGGAAAGAGAGGGAGAGGGAGACCATGGGGAGAGGGAGATGGAGAGGGAGAGGGAGAGGGAGAGGAACAATCTTCTTATATGGTTTGAAGGAATGAGAATTCACACTGAAAAATAATTTTTAATTTTAGTTTCAGATGTCATCTTGATAGGCAAAACTTGTTTGCCAATTAACTCATTTATTGCTGAAAATTAAATAAAATTGACATTGTTTTTAAAAGTAATGCAAGAAAGCAAAAAGAGTTATGTTGATAACAGAATCCTTTATTCTGTACAAGTTCTAGTTGCTTAAGCTTAAATCAAATCCTGCTAAGTATATTTTCTTTTCTTAACAGGAAGTTGCTGATAGTAGAATATTGTGCTTAGCCTTGGTGCATCTTCCTGTTGAAAAGGAAAGCTGGATTGTGTCTGGGACACAGTCTGGTACTCTCCTGGTCATCAATACCGAAGATGGGAAAAAGAGACATACCCTAGAAAAGATGACTGATTCTGTCACTTGTTTGTATTGCAATTCCTTTTCCAAGCAAAGGTATGGTAGTGAGTTTGATCAATGGGGGAAATTACAGATCTTTTAAACGACTGAATTGTGTGCATAATTGTTATTGCATCAGCAAAGATTGTTCATTTTTAACCTATTTTCATTGGTTTGCATATATTAAAGGGAATTGTGGAAGGTCACAGAGATATTTGCTGTTTTTCTGAATACAGATCTAGCTGAGACATTTATAAAATAAGTCAACCATTTATTCAGGCCTACCAGCCCTGCTCCTGGTATTACCTCAACTGTGGCTCTACCTCTTTACTTCTCCTCAGATCAATGAATCTTTGTAGGGCCTCTTCAAGGATAAATTCTCATTCATTCATTCTTTGAAAATATATATATATATTTCATATATATATATATGAAACCCATTGTGTGCCAGGCTTAAACATACCAGTTATCTAACTACCAAATTAAGAAAAAAATTAAATAAATGAATTCATAAATTCTTAATAGGTGAAAATGACTTAGCTCTTATCAATTGCAGGGTTCTTGTCCCAAAGAAATATATCTACATAGCAAAATTTCAGGTGTGAGTTGTAGGTTGGTGTCTGTAATATTTGGGGCAGGATGATTTCCAGGAGGCATTAAGATTATACCCCATATATTTCTCTGGTTTAAGTTAGTATTGGAAAAAAAGTACTAGAAAAATGTGAAGCCTGTTTTTTGTACCCGAAATATGAACTCCACTGGCAGTTTCGGAGTTGAAATTATTTGAATATGGTCAAAGAAAAATTTCAATGGATGGAATTGGGCAAGGACGACTTTATTCAAGCCTATCACAACAGGGGAGAGAGATCAGACTGAACTAAACTCCACTGAAACAAAAGGTGGGAGAGTTTTAAGCACAGGGGTGAGCTAATGGAAACGTACTGGAGCACCTTGTTGGAAGGAAGTGGGAGCAGTTGTCAATGTGATTAGGCCATCTGTGTTTGCTAATTGTCCCTTCTTGAAGGTAGGCTCCTACTCTCCCACAGACACTGGGGAATTCCTTCCTTCCTTCCCTCCCTCCCTCCCTCCCTCCCTCCCTCCCTCCCTTCCTTCTTCTTCTTTTTTTTTTTTTTTGAAGGAGTTTTGCTCTTGTTGCCCAAGCTGGAGTGCAATGGCATGATCTTGGCTCACTGCAACTTCCACCTCCTAAGTTCAAGCGATTCTCTAGCCTCAGCCTCATGAATAGCTGGGATTACAGGCGTGCGCCACCAAACCCGGCTAATTTTTTACATTTTTAGTAGAAACGGGATTTCACCATGTTAGCCAGACTGATCTCAATCTCCTGACCTCAGGTATCTGCCCACCGCAGCCTCCCAAAGTGCTGGGATTACAAGTGTGAGCCACCACGCCAAGCCTCTGTCTTGATAATTGCATTTCAAAGGAATGGCTCCCAGGTCCTTGGAAAAGACATTCTTGGGGTATAAAACTGGGAAGAGTCTGGGAAAAGGGGCAGAGAAAGAATTTATAATTCCAAGTCTTCTAAAGTAAATACTCTAAGAAAAGGGAGGTTAGGAGTTTATAGTTGAGAAGTCTATCTAAAGTTTAATAAAGTGGAGGAGAACATTAAGGCCATTTTAGTCAACATACATGTTCTTTTTGTAACAATTTCAACATTTTTCCTTTTAGCAAACAAAAAAATTTTCTTTTGGTTGGAACTGCTGATGGCAAGTTGGCAATTTTTGAAGATAAGACTGTTAAGGTAAATGTTGAATGCATTCTACATCTAAATTTATTTTAAGTCTTTTGTTTTATATATATCTCACACCCCTCTTATGGGATTATAAACTCCCTGAGAGCAAGAATCATAAATTATGCTGTATTTGTATTGCTTCATAAAGTCTTGAACACAGTAGATCCTCTGAAAATACTTGCTGATTGACTGTATTTTATATGAATGAACTAAGAATAAAATGATAAATGACATCTGATTGATAATATTGGGAATGGAAATAATTCAATTTGTACATAACTGAGGCAGATAATTCCTTATAAATATATTGTGGAAAAAAACAAAAATATACTTAAGTTTTAAATATGGCTTGCCATTAACTTTTTCTTAAGCATTGAAGAAATCATTTAATTTTCTTTTCTTCAGATTCCTATTTAGTCATTAAAGCATTCATTTCTCTATCCATCTATTCATCTTTGGTTCCATCTATTCACTCAACTTCCTACCGGTTCATTCTCCTATTGCCAAAAAGCTTATTATCTGATGAGAGACAGGGAAGTAAAGTATAACCCTTAGGTTATTTCTTATGTAATTTTTACATGGGAAAAAGAATAGATTGAATGTAACAATAATATTTCGAATATGACCTAAATTTTTTTATGTATAATATTTGCACATATTTATGGGGTACATGTGATATGTTGTTACATGCATAGAATGTGTAATGATCAAGTCAGGGTATTTCGGATATCCATCACCATGAGCATTTATTTCTCTGTGTTGAGAACATTTCAAGTCTCCTAGTTATTTTGAAATGTTTTTAACTGTAGTCACTTTATTGTACTATTGAACATTAGAACTTATTCCTCCTATCTAACTGTATGTTTGTACCCGTTAACCAGCCTCCCTTCATCCTCCCCTTCTCCCACACACCCATATCCTCCCAAGCCTCTGGTAACTATCATTCTACTCTCTACCTCCATGAGATCAACTTTTTTAGCTCCCACATATGAGTGAGTACATGTGATATTTGTCTTTCTGTGCTTGGCTTATTTCACTTAACATAATGACCTCCAGTTCCATCCATGTTGCTTTATATGACATGATTTCATTCCTTTTTATGGTCAAATAGTATTCCGTTATGTAAATACACACATTTTCTTTATGCATTCATTCATTCATGGGCGCTTAGGTTGATTCCATTTTTTTTAGCTATTGTGAATAGTGCTGCGATAAACATGGGGATATAGGAATCCCTTTGATATACTGATTCCCTTTCCTTTAGATTAGTATCAGTAGTGACATTGTTGGATTGTATGGTAGTTCTATTTTTAATTTTTTTGAGAAATCACCATTCTGTTTTCCGTAGTGGCTATAGCAATTTACATACCCACCAATAGCATATGGGCATTCGTTTTTTTCTGCATCCTTGCCAGCATGTTATTTTTTGTCTTTTTTATAATAGCCATTCTAATTGGGTGAAGAAGATTTCATTGTGGTTTTCATTTGCATTTTTACTGATGATTAGTTAATGTGGAGCACTTTTTTTCATATATCCATTGGCCGTTACTATGTCTTCTTTTGCAAATGTCTATTTAGATCCTTTGCCAACTTTTTGTTTTGTTTTAAGACAGGGTCTTGCTCTCTTACCCAGGCTGGCTCACAGTGGCATGATCATAGCTCATTGCAGCCTTGACCTTCTGCACTCAAGTGATCCTCCAACATCAGCTTCATGAGTAGCTGGGACTACAGGCGTGTGCTACCATACCTGGCTATTTATTTTTTATAGAGATGCAGCCCCACTATGTTGTCCAGACTGATCTCAAACTCCTGGGCTCAAGCAATCCTCCTGCCTCATCTTCTCAAAGTGCTGGGATTACAGGCATGAGCCACCGTACCCAGCCCTTTGCCTACTTTTAAATGGAGTTCTTATTTTTTTTTTTCCTGTTGAATTGCTTTTTCGAGTTTCTTGTGTATTCTGGATGAATAGTTTGCAAATATTTCCTCCCATTTAACGGATCCTCTCCATATTGTTGATAGTTTCCTTTACTGTGCAGAAGCTTTTTAGTTTATTATAGTCCCATTTGTCTAATTTTGTTTTTGTTGCCTATGCTTTTGGGATCTTAACCATAAACTCTTTGTCTAGACCAATGTTCTGAAATGTTTCCCCTGTTTCCTTTTAATAGTTTCATAGCTTCTGGTCTTACATTTAAGTCTTTAATCCATCCTGAGTTGATTTTTGTAAATGGTGAGAGAGTTGGGCCTAGTTTCATCCTTCTGCATACTGATATCCAGCTTTTCCAGCACAATTTATTGAAGGTGGTATTCTTTCTCCCATGTATGCTTTTGGTGCCTTTGTTGAAAATTAGTTGGCTTTAAATATGTGGGTTTATTTCTGGGTCCTCTACATTGGTCTATGTATCTGTGTTTTTGCCAGTACTGTGCTGTTTTGGTTACTCTAGCCTTGTAATATATTTTCAAGTCAGGTAGTGTGATGCCTCCAGCTTTGTTCTTTTTGCTCAGGATTGTTTTGGCTATTTTGGCTCTTTTTTGGTTCCATTCAAGTTTTAGAAATTTTGTTTCTATTCCTGTGAGAAATATCACTGGAGCTTTCATGGGAATTTCATTGAATCTGTAGATTGCTTTGGGTAGTATGGTCGTTTTAACAATATTAATTCTTCCAGTCTGTGAGCATGAATATCTTTCCATTTGTTTGTGTCCTCTTCAATTTCTTTCATGTTTTTCAGGTTTCCTTATAGAGATTGTTCATCATCTTTGTTAAATTTACTCCTAGGTATTTTATTAATTTTTGGTAGCACTTTAAATGGGATTGCTTTCTTGATTTTTCAGCTACTTTGTTGTTGTTTTATAGATATGCTACTGATTTCTGTATGTTGATTTTGAATCCTTTACTGTACTCATTTATCAGAACTAAGAGTTTTTTTTAATGGAATCTTTAGGTTTTTGAGTTTTAATTTTAATATCTCTAATCATTTAAGATGGAAAGTAGTTTTTTGAAAGCACAGATTTTATAGAGTTTTGTTCTGTGGATACTCAGTTTGCTGAGTGTGTTTTCTTTTTTATTGGCAAAGCTTAAAGGAGCTGCTCCTTTGAAGATACTAAATATAGGAAATGTCAGTACTCCACTGATGTGTTTGAGTGAATCCACAAATTCAACGGAAAGAAATGTAATGTGGGGAGGATGTGGCACAAAGATTTTCTCCTTTTCTAATGATTTCACCATTCAGAAACTCATTGAGACAAGAACAAGCCAACGGTAAGTTATTTTTTATCTGTACAAGTAATTTATCATTATACTTATGTTTATTCCTTATAATCATTAATAATACTGTTGATAATTCATAAGGAAGATCTTTTAAAATGCATAATTTATTTTCTATCATAAAATTAAACTTTCATTATAAAAAATTTTGAAAATTCCAGAAAGCAGAAGGGTATTTTTAAAAAGGCACTCAACCTAATCACTTTTAGGGATAAAATATGTAAACTCATTGTAATCTTAGTAGTATTTATCAATCTAAATTTTTTAACAATTTGTATTATCTGTGTTTCAAATTAGACATGAAATTGGAAGACAATCAACTTTGTATTTCACCAAATTCATGGACTATACATATGCAATTTGGGTAACTTCCATTAAGTATTGATTGTAGGAAAGATAGACAGCAAGTATTCTTGCTTGTCTCAAGTTGTTTCTAGATTTGATAATTATACAGATGTCTACTCACAGCCAAGTTAGTGATACCAGTTTCAAACAAGAATAAAATAAAATATTAATATAAACCTCTTTCAAGTTTGCTTTTTTCAGTGGTATTTTAATCAAATCTTTGCAGTTGGTTCTTATTTATCACATTCCTCAGTGATAAGCAGTATAGGATTGTGGATAAGAGCATAAATCATAGTTCAGATATTGCTTTGCCATCTATTGGTTTTGTGAACTTGGGCAAGAACCTTTCACATCTTCAGTCATCTCTTACCTGAGGATTGTAATATTCTCTGTCTCAAAGAGATATTTGGAGGAGTAAATAAGAATGTTAATATATGGATCTTAATTAACATAATGACCAGCACCTGGTAAGCTGTCAATAAACATTAGCTATTATTATTATTATTAGCTTTGAGTCACAAATCCCTACCTTAGGGAATATCCTGGTTTCCCATTATCCATCAAATTTCCCAAGATTGGCACTTGGGAGTAATCTTTGACTCCTTTGTTTTTTGCTCCCTTTATTCACTTGACCCTCCTAATTGTCATTTGAATCTTTGTACTTCTCACTGTTCTCAGTGCTGGTACCATGGGCCAGACTGCCATCCATCATCTGTGGCCACATTAACAAGAGCATCCAGTTCTCACCCTCTGATTATACTCTCTTCAACCTATCTTCAGCATTGCAGACAGAGGGACCTTTCTAAAATGTACATCAATCTGATGCAATTCTCCTGCTTAAAACCCTTCAGTGGCATCCCATTGTCCTTTATATGAAGTCCAAATTCCTTAAGACAGCCTACTGGGCCCTTCATAATTCAGTGCTTGCTTACCTGTCTAGATTCATATTTTGCAAGCTTTTTGCCATCTGTGCTTTACCCAAACTGAAATTGACTCAGATCTCTAAGACAACCTGTTATTACCTTTCACCCCCAGCCTTTGAATGTGGTCTTCTCCTTACCTGGATGACTATTATGCCCCCTGACTATTTCAGTCCAAACGCCACTTGCTCTGAGTGGCAGGTTAGGTGACTTTGTGCTTCCATTGCATCTAATGTTTTCCTTCACAGTAGCTATAATTGTATTTGTTAAAGTAGTTTCTCAATACCACTAAATCTACTGGTTTTCAACATTGGCTGTGCATTTAGAAACCACTAGGTAGCTGAAAATAATATGATACCTGGGCCCTACCTCAGACCAATTAAATCAGACCAGTTAAGCCTCGGATGGGGATCAGATTTTTTTTTTTTTCAGGTTCTCAAGTGATTCTAAAGTATATTTGAGGTTAAGATATACTGCGGAGTGCAGTGTATTATAAGTTCCCATGAATGAGGATTTTTATTTCTGTCTTTACATATTTATTTACTAGTATGTGGTTAACATTTGGATCAACTCATTCTCATTCTGTAATACCCACATTTTAAAAAATGAATGTAAAAATGTCTTTTATTATTTTTATTTTTCAAATTTAATTTTAGATTCCAGGGATACATGTGCAGGTTTGTTACAAAAGTATAGTGCGTGATGCTGAGGTTTGGAATACAACTGAACTCACAACCCAGAAAGTGGGCATAGTACTCGATAGGTAGTTTTTCATCCTTGCTCCCCTTCCTGTAATTTCCACTTTTAACCCAATTATACAAGCCTGAAAACCTTTAAAAAGAAAGGGCCTCCAGTTTACTTTTTTATTTCATAGCACATCTTATGGGATTATGGATATCAATTAACTCTTTAAAGTTCCATATAAGATTTGGAACATAGATGCTTTACTAGAGAGCATCCATAAAGATCAAGCTCTCAAAGATGCTCATCTCCCAAAAGAGATTGGGACCTAGATGCATAAACACTTAAATATAAATATTTGCTCTCTTCTGAACAAGTATCTCCTGTGGCCTTGGTCTCTACCCCACAAAACAGACATCACATCACTAATCAGGGGTTGCCTCATCATCAGTACCCTCATCATCATCAGTACACACCGACTGAGAGGCATATTGGGTAATGAAAGATGACTGCCTTTGAAGCCAGAAGACTCCACAGGACTTTTGGAGTTCTAGGTCTGCAACATGTTTTTAGTCCTAGGTCGGCAAGCATGATGTTAGTCATAGGACCTTGAGCAAATTATTTAGCATTTGTACATGTTTCTCTCTACTATTAAAAAATTGAGATTTATCATATCTTATGTTTTTTTATTAAGGATCAAGCAAGATAACACACAAAAGTATTTTATAAAATACGGAAATTCCATGCAAAACTTTGTCCTAATTGGAACTATTTTCTATTAAATACAGCAAACATCCAGGAAGGAATTACCTAAAGCGTAGTGGCTCTCTGACAACACATCATATTTTTATCTCTTTTTCCAGAATAGAAAGAAAAGGGGGAGGAAAAAAAAATCTTCCTACTCTAGGATATACTAATGATTGTTAAATCTTTATGGTATTTTCATGTTATCTATCTGATTTAAATGCAATTTTGACTATTTTTACATATTCCTCGTTGTTCATTCATACTATAGTGCCTTCTTCTATTCCTCCACTTAACAGAATGCTTGGTTATATCAGAGGTGCTTTTCTGTGCAACTGTTTACTGGACTAGGGGTATGTGGAAAATACATTGTCCTCATCCTTATGAAATTACACTCATAATCTAGTGTGAGGGATGCACTAATAAAGACAATTTTATATTTAATAAGGTCTATAATATGACAGTGACACCAGTGGGGAAAAGGGACTGGTTGGTCTATTTTGATAGGTCAGGGAAGAAATCCAGAGGAGCCGACATTTAAGTTCATCCTCAAAGGCCAAGTAGGAGTTTGCCATGCTGATGTGGCCCAAGGTAGCCAATCTGTTTGTGAAATATGTACAATGCCAGATGTCTTAGGTTGAAAGGGAAATATTTTAAGGTGTTCGTAATTTTTCTTTATGTTTAAAAGGGGAAAATGGCAAATATTTTACTTTCTGTTTATGTTTGGATGATGTGGATTTTTGTTTCCTATAATTTGACTGGCTTAACTGCAAAGATATCCCTTGCTTTAAAATTTGAAGACACTGCAACTAAATTTTATTTCAGCATTTTATATTTTATAACTCTAGGTATAAAAGGCTAACACTTAGTTTTCTGAGCATTCATGAAACAAAGTTTTGCAAGAACATTCAAAAGTTACAGATATTATAATATTTCCTTCAGAAATTTAGATATAGTACAAAATTCTACAAAGAGCCACATAGAATTGAAACTAAAAGTAAGACCAAAGTAAACTTTGGACATAATCTTTATTTTATTATCACAAGAAATTAATATAAAGTAACCAAAAGTAAGTAAAGTACCAAAGCATGTTATATATTCAATTCAGAATGGTTAGGGAAGAATATGAAATAATTGCAATAGTCTAGCTTGTTTAGTTTTCAAAATAGTGTTTTTACATGCATTAAGAACTAATATAAGGTTGTATTACACGTAGAAATTTTAAGAAGAAAACAAATAGTGATGACTTTCTATTTTTTTTTCTCTGTAGGTTTTCTTATGCAGCTTTCAGTGATTCCAACATCATAACAGTGGTGGTAGACACTGCTCTCTATATTGCTAAGCAAAATAACCCTGTTGTGGAAGTGTGGGATAAGAAAACTGAAAAACTCTATGAACTAATAGACTGCGTGCACCTTTTAAGGTAAATTCTGTGGTTTTTAATTTTATTCCCAAAAGAATTATCTTTGCACTTCATGTGTCACAGAGGAAGGATTTTTCTTCCTTTCTGCCTCTGAATAGAGAATTTTTTTAAAATGCAGAAAAAAATTTGTAATGCTTCTCAGCACCATCTTTTCAGATCAAGAAAATTTTGTCTTCGGAAAATAAAAGAATAGGCACATAATGTGCATAGTTTTCTCATGGTATTACAAAGAATGTTCTTGAATGAAAATACTACATTATTGAAAATGAGCATACTGGAGTCTCTGCTAGCTTTGACGTAGTTCTGTCACAGTGTCAAATATACTATTTATAATTAAATTATGGGCCCCAGGATTATCTGCTCTAAAGAAAAAGAGTCACAAAATAATAGACGAATATGGGGGGAAATGCAATGGACTGACCGAGGCGCTAACTAAGGAGTGGGGATCAAGACCCCAGAATGACAGCATAGTGCTTAGTCTGATGCAGCCTGTGAGTGACAAATCCATAGCAAGCACATTCTTTCTGTGCTGGTGCTGAGAAACAGGACCATTTTCAAGCTTATTTGCTAGCCACTTTATATTTTTATTTTGTTTTGATTTTACCATATAGATCTATGATACTCTTGAGAACATTTTAGATTACACACTATATCTGTAAAAGGATACTTCAAAGTTTCCTTTCTTGGATTCATCTGACAGTTTTTCTATGGATTGTGAGAAGGGCTCACAGTTTATGTTCAGAAGGGCCAACAGGTCTCCTTGATAAAGGGTTCCTTACTTCCTGAAGTACCAAAACGATTAGGATTCTTTTATTTCTGGACACTTCATTTTTGTCGTGAATTAGACTATTCACTGGTTCTGGGAAAAAATTCAGTGGTTTGTATCCATATCTTTTACATGTGAATGACTATAATTTTATGTTCCTTTGTAACATTGAGACTTCATGTAAAACTTTTGAATCTAACTTTTTTTCTTTATCCTGGGCACATGTATGCTATTTTTACTGAATTAGATAGCTTTGGTATTTATAAAAATTGTATCCCTCTTATTCATAATTTCCTGAAAATGAAGGGCTATTGTTATCTTTGATAATTTATGCTTCAAGTAAAGAAGTGTGGCTCTTTGGCATTCTGTATTTAGCAAAATTTGCTTTGTATAATTTTAATGATGCATAATGGTGGTGGTGTCATGTTTTAATAATTTAAAATGTTGTTTATGTTATCATATGTAAATAGCATTTATCTCTTAATTGGTGGTAAAATTATTAATGTATACTTTATGGTTCTAGGGAGGTAACGGTAAAAGAAAACAAGGAATCAAAACACAAAATGTCTTATTCTGGGAGAGTGAAAACCCTCTGCCTTCAGAAGAACACTGCTCTTTGGATAGGAACTGGAGGAGGCCATATTTTACTCCTGGATCTTTCAACTCGTCGACTTATACGTGTAATTTACAACTTTTGTAATTCGGTCAGAGTCATGATGACAGCACAGCTAGGCAAGTTTCTTTCCTTTAGATATTTTTCATATTCGCTAAGTCTTATAAAATATGCCTTTATTTTATGTTTACATTTTCTCTGAACTTTCCAGTGTCATTTGGATGGCCTTGGAGGGTCACACAGTGAAACATAAGACTGGTGTAAATTGTGAATGGGGTCATTACAGAAGTGGAGGGAGTAAATGCTCTCAGTCCCACAAGAGAAGCAGATTACTGCAGCTGAACACTCAGTTTGGGTCTTACTTGCTTTTTTCCTTTTTACCTAAGGCAAAAATGGGAAATACATGGTATTGAATATATTTTACTTTTTGAGCAAAGAAAATAAAGAAAATGTTTGTTTTAATCATAGTGTAGCCTCCCAGCTTGTTAAAGAATCTCATTTGGTTTTTCATTCTATAACAAATCTTTTTTCTTGCAGCAATACATGCTGAACCGCACAACCTACAAATATTGACAAATCATATTTTACTCAAACTTTCTCTTTTTTTGCTTCTATTTTTATATTTAAATATGAAGAAATTGTGATAGCACATAAAATATATTTTCTGCATAAATATATGTGTGTCTTCCTTTGATAATAATTTGTTTTAGAAAATAACAATAATAGCATATATACAAAAGTTTACAAAAACGACACTATGGGGTTTAATTCTGAAAAAAACTAGAATTTACGTAACTTTAGCAAATAATGAATGTTTTGAACATGGTGAAGAAAATAGATTCATTGCAAGTATATGTGAAAGAGGAACATGTGTTTTTCTAGCACCTTCACCTATTTTTCATTTATAGACTTTAGAGTTGCACAGAAGGAGTTACAATTAGATGCTCTTAATGACTGTGAACTATTAAGATACATGTCCACACAAGCAGAGCAGTAGGTCTCTCAATAGGTTGTCTCCGTAGTCTTATTCTACCAAAGTTGTTGCATTCTCTAGTTGAATTGTATGTACTTTGGGACCCAAATAGCTTGCTTATAACTGAAGTTATAGTGGAATTTCAATGGGTTATAGTTTGATTTTAAAATAAAGATCAATTTGAGGATAGCCTACAAGGTGCTGCATGAGCTGGCTTCACTGTACCTCTCCTGCCTCCATCATCTACCACATTCCTACCAGATCTTGCTTGTCTAGATGAACATCCAGTTCTTCTCAATTACTATGCTATATTTTGCCTCAGGGATTTGCACATGCTGTTTATTTCTTTGCTTAGTTAACATAGCTTTTTTTCATGCTCAGTTAACTCATATGCTTTGAAATGTTAGCTCCTGTGTCAAAACCTCTGAGAAGCCAACACTGATTAGGTCAAAGTTTCCGCTTTGGGTTCCCATAACAGCTTTCTTGCATAGTTTTGATCATGGTCATATTTTTTTTCATTAATGCTAGTCTCTTCACTAGAATATAAACTCCAAGATGGTTGGGTTAGTGTGTTTTTGTTTACCCCTTTATTCCCAGGATCTAGCCTAGGGCCTACATAGAAGACTTTTGATGCAAATTTGTTGAATAAATTAGTGAATGATTTGAAAAGAAAATATGATATTTTGACATAGTATCAGTATATCCATCCATCTAAATGTCCATCTAAATACTCATATTTGTACCAAATACTCATATTTGTACCTTACCATATCCAAAGAACTTTTCACACACATTACCTCGTTTAACATTGTAACTTTGGGAAGGGTGATGTATAAATACTGAGCCTATTTTATAGAAAGGTTAAGCTGTTTTCTCAGACTCACATAATTAAGAATTGCAGCAAGGAGTGGATCACAGATTTTGTTATTTTTTAAAAAAATGCTGGTCTTTATTCAATATAATTGAAGGGTCACCTAGAAAATAGAATTGTGAATTCAGTTCCAAGGTATTTGTGTCTTAAACTATGAACAACTTTACTTTTTTTTCAGGCCAGTTTAATATATAGTTTTAACAGAAAACTTACATATTTTGTTTTTGTAAAGGAAGCCTTAAAAATGTCATGCTGGTATTGGGCTACAACCGGAAAAGTACTGAAGGTACACAAAAGCAGAAAGGTAACATTTAGAAGGATACTGTTTTCCAAACAGGGCAATGATGTGAATGGTGGTAACATATTATGTGTTTCATAAATTTGTAGAAAATATTACATATGGTATAATCAGGAATTTTAATTGGTAGTTTACAGTGTAAAGAACTTAGACATAAATTTTCAAAATTACAAATGATATGAAGTCTTAAATATTTATATTTTCAGCTGAAGTAGAGATGTCAATCACTAGCTCAACCTTAAATGAAATGTGAATATTTTTTACAACTTATCTATATCTACATAATGTCTAATTTTGAACAGTGTTTGAAAAAGCTTTTATTTCTTTTAGAATATGAAATGTTAATTTATTAAATGTCCATACTCTATTTGAAATTTAATAGTTTCTATAATGTATTATAAAACTTTTCCAAGTATAGTTTTTTATAAATAATAATTTAGTACATTAGTTATAGCTGTGTTTATATTTACATTTATCTAAGTCAGCTAAAAATACATGAGCCAAACTGAAATAAAATAAGAATGTTTTATGATGGATCTTTGAAACATGATTTCATTTTTTTCTTTTTATAGAGATACAATCTTGCTTGACCGTTTGGGACATCAATCTTCCACATGAAGTGCAAAATTTAGAAAAACACATTGAAGTGAGAAAAGAATTAGCTGAAAAAATGAGAGGAACATCTGTTGAATAAGAGAGAAATAGGAATTGTCTTTGGATAGGAAAATTATTCTCTCCTCTTGTAAATATTTATTTTAAAAATGTTCACATGGAAAGGGTACTCACATTTTTTGAAATAGCTCGTGTATATGAAGGAATGTTATTTTTAATTTAAATATATGTAAAAATACTTACCAGTAAATGTGTATTTTAAAGAACTATTTAAAACACAATGTTATATTTCTTATAAATACCAGTTACTTTTGTTCATTAATTAATGAAAATAAATCTGTGAAGTACCTAATTTAAGTACTCATACTAAAATTTATAAGGCCGATAATTTTTTGTTTTCTTGTCTGTAATGGAGGTAAACTTTATTTTAAATTCTGTGCTTAAGACAGGACTATTGCTTGTTGATTTTTCTAGAAATCTGCACGGTATAATGAAAATATTAAGACAGTTTCCCATGTAATATATTCCTTCTTAGATTGCATCGAAATGCGCTATCATATATGCTTGTAAATATTCAAATGAATTTGCACTAATAAAGTCCTTTGTTGGTATGTGAATTCTCTTTGTTGCTGTTGCAAACAGTGCATCTTACACAACTTCACTCAATCCAAAAGAAAACTCCATTAAAAGTACTAATGAAAAAACATGACATACTGTCAAAGTCCTCATATCTAGGAAAGACACAGAAACTCTCTTTGTCACAGAAACTCTCTGTGTCTTTCCTAGACATAATAGAGTTGTTTTTCAACTCTATCTTTGAATGTGGATACCCTCAATTTTGTATAATTAGTGTAAATACAGTGTTCAGTCCTTCGAGTGATTTTTTTTTATTCATACCACTAGCTACTTGTTTTCTAATCTGCTTCATTCTAATGCTTATATTCATCTTTTCCCTAAATTTGTGATGCTGCAGATCCTACATCATTCAGATAGAAACCTTTTTTTTTTTCAGAATTATAGAATTCCACAGCTCCTACCAAGACCATGAGGACAAATATCTAACATTTTTCAGTTGCTGAAGGAGAAAGGAGCTTTAGTTATGATGGATAAAAATATCTGCCACCCTAGGCTTCCAAATTATACTTAAATTGTTTACATAGCTTACCACAATAGGAGTATCAGGGCCAAATACGTATGTAATAATTTGAGGTCATTTCTGCTTTAGGAAAAGTACTTTCGGTAAATTCTTTGGCCCTGACCAGTATTCATTATTTCAGATAATTCCCTGTGATAGGACAACTAGTACATTTAATATTCTCAGAACTTATGGCATTTTACTGTGTGAAAACTTTAAATTTATTTATATTAAGGGTAATCAAATTCTTAAAGATGAAAGATTTTCTGTATTTTAAAGGAAGCTATGCTTTAACTTGTTATGTAATTAACAAAAAAATCATATATAATAGAGCTCTTTGTTCCACTGTTATCTCTTTCATTGTTACTTTGTATTTGCAATTTTTTTTACCAAAGACAAATTAAAAAAAGAATACCATATTTAAATGGAATAATAAAGGTTTTTTAAAAACTTTAAATGCTTTTAAACATGTTTATGAATTTTTAAACTTTGTGATAGTGTTTTGCTTTTCACATATAGGTCTGTTATCCATCTCATAGGAAACTTTGTATTAATTTGTATATGGGACATTCCACAATAAGAAAGTGCAACTAAAGTTTTTTCCTTGATAACTTATGGAATATTTAAATTTAATTTTCTATAATACATATAGTTGCCAGGATCCCAGGACAAAATCTGATGGGCATGATACATTCTATTTTCAAGTTCTCTTAAAAAGTTTTTGTAAGTAAACTTGTTTGCTCTTGAGTACTGAAACAAAATATAAGACTTTAGAGCAAATGACATATACAAAAAAAAGGCACAGTCACTTCAACTGTTTTCTGATTAGAAGCCTAAAATAATTTGCTAATTATGATCAAAATACAAGCATATTATCGTAACAAAATATTCTTTTGGGAAAATTTTGAATTAAGAAAAGGGAGCCTCTTTGACTCTAATTCTGGTAGGTACTCTATCGATTATGTGTGAACTATTTTAACTAAAATGCAACTTATTTTTCATCAAGGCAGTGAAATATATTGATGAAACATAGCAGAATTACCAAAAAAAGATTGTCAATTTTCCTAAGTTAAATGTAAGGATGCAAATGTTCTAATATTGAGGGGAGATAAAATTCAAAACCATTGGGACTTTGCTTCTTTATCCATCAGTTTGGGTAGCTGAACACCTAACCTGGTAAATTGAATGTTTTTCATGGAGGCTTATCAGCAATTCAGTAAAATAGTAAACTATGTCAACTCGGGAGAAACTGTCATCCTCATTCTCCATGCTAGCCAGTTTCTCATCCAGGGTGTCATTGTTTCTAATAACAATTCAGAATCTGGCTGCTTAAAGGCACCTAAGTACTTGGTTCTTTCTAATTTGTCAAGGCATTTGGAGTGATCCTATCACCCTGATTTCAAGCAAAAGACAGGGAGGCACCTGACCCAAAGGCCTGCTGTCTGAACACACTCTGAATGGGTGAGCAGAGATGTGCTTTAAGATAGAACCTAAGGTGGTTCTCTCTATGTGCTGCCCTCACACTGCTCTTGATTTCTACCCTTACCTGGGAAGTCTCTACTTGATGTCTGTCTTAGGCTAAGAAAAAGAGAAGAGAAAGGGAATGAGTATTAGCATCTGGATTCTGGGGCTGCTTCTTGGCCTCTGTGAGAATCCACTGTTTCACAGCAATCACGGCCTAGAAAACTAGACTTTATGGAGTAAACAATAGGTATCATTCTGACCTGGGCTTCACCACATTTACCCACTGAACACTCCCAAGAGAAGGTTGTTACCATTTATTTATGAAAATACCAAACTATGTGATACATACTCTATTAGAAGTATTATGGAAAAATAGAGAATATGTCTACCTGGCCAGAGAATAGAGGATCTGGATCACAAAAAAAGTACAAATATTTAAGCAGAGACTTACGACAAATGGGCATTCAACAATTTAGGACACATGGGCATTCTACAATTTCCAGAGTGAAGTAAACATTCTAGGCAGATAAATCACACATGTGCTGTCTTAGGAATGTGAGCTTATTTTGAAAGCATCCCTATCAAATACGTGCTAAAACTTATGACAAGTTCCCATTCCTAGAGTACTTACAGGATACACTTAAGTGACTGAAGATGCAAGAGAAATATATATTTGTGTATGGATATAGCATTTTATCATTAATTGAGAGATTATAAAGCTAATGAGCTTTTCTTTGCAGAGGGAGTATTTGTTAGGATGAAACGGGGAGAGATGTTTCAAACACCAAGTTTATCTTATAGGTTAAGAAATCCTAGAAGGAATCCATGACTTTATGTATATATACAATATATGACAAGAGATTTCCCCATCTCATTACAAAATGAGCACAAAGTAACTAACTCAAAGCTTTTGCTATTATGATAAAAGTTTAAAAGGTTAGTACATAGCAGAAATGTGATTTACTATAACGGGGGTCCAGGGGATAAAATATTTGCAAGCTGATTGTCTCATGTTGGCAATGTTTTCATTTCCTACTACGTTAGGTAACACAGATGAGATTGTACATCAGAGTAAGAAGGCAACCACTGATAGAAGCTGCATGCGGGCAAAAGAGTATTCTCTGACCATAAGCTTAGTTTAGATGGATCCTTGCTGCAATCACTAAATTCATAAATCTGTGCTAGTATTGGATCAGGAAATCTCTGCACAAGCAGATAAATAAAAACTTTCTGCTTTGGCTGAAATAACTGCTTTTAGGAAAATAAAGAGTATATGCTTATTAATATAGCTTGGGATGTGGACCTCTTTGACGAGACTATACAATTCAAGGTAGACAAAGTATGCCTAAAAAGAAATCTAAAATAAACTTGTATATTCAAATGGAACATATTCTTTAATAATGTCATTTTTAAGGGCTCTGCGTTTATTCCATAAATGCTGCCATTATTGTTCAGTTTTTCTTAATTACCTGCATTCACTTTAGAAAACAGAAAAAAAAACAAAACAAAACAGAAACAGTTGCAAAAGAAAGCAGCCAGAAATAACATACATTTAGAATTGAAAAAGACCTTGGCCTAAATTCTAGATTTGGCATTTACTTAGTAATCTGAACTGGAGCAAGTTGCACAAATGACCAGAGAATCATCTTTTTTTTTCTGTAAAATGGCAAGAGTAGTATACCCACCTTCTAGAAGGATGAGTGTAAATTAAGGAATTGTGCAATTAATTCCCAGGCAAGTCACACACAAGCACCACCTTATGAGGGAATTCATATTAGAAATCAGTGTCACTAAAAATACTTTTCTCTAATAAAGCACACATTACTATATGTTTTGGATCTTTGGAAGTTGTTCCTGGAAACTACTAATAATAAGTTCAAGGTGCCAAGGGGTTTAATCTAATTTAGCAAACAATTAAAGTGTGAAAAGAAACTACTATCAAGATATTGACTCATTACGTTATGTTTTTGTGCTTTTAGTGAAAGCCATGGCCAGATAGAGCTAGAAAAATGATCTCTGCCCTCATGATGTCCTTATGATTGCCTTCTCATCTGTTTCCATTGTCACTTCCTGATCTACATTTCTATACTACATGGGTCTAAATTTCATTTCAGCCTGTAACATCAAGAGGATTTTGTAGTAGGAAACCAAAGTGGTAGTTGCAAAGATTTATCAGGGGTTTTCAGTCTGCAATTACTCAAATAAACACATTAAGTTCATCTCTATTAACAGTATTAATTACAGATGTGCTTCATTTGCTAGTATGAAGAGCAGTGCAATGGATAACATCTATGATTTTTTCTTTAAACAATTCACTCCAATGAATTGCCTGAAGCTGTTGATTTCTGGATAGTACACATCATCCATTCTGAGTGGGATAATGTTTTGTGCAACAAGAAGGAGAGTGAGTTTACTCTTTTTGTTGATTTTGATGGATGGGGTGGGAAAAAAGAGCAATACTGAGGTTGAAGATCACTGGGTGACAACTCTTCTGCTACAGCCAGAATTATTTTTTTGATGTAACTTACACACATTGCAAACAACCTCTACTTTCCTCTGTGCTCCTCCCTTCCCCACCTACAATATAGAATTTTACTATTTATCCATTTCATGTCCACTCTGTCTGAGTAACATTACTAACTAGTACAATGCATGTAAGACATAATTATATGTGAGAATAAAATTTCACATTAAAAACCATCTACACATTTCTGATAATTTTGGACAGTTCTTTATTCTTAGAGTGGAAAATTATAAAATAATTGAGATCATTTTAGTTTTATGTGTCATTGTCCTTAGGTAAAGCTGGGAGTATCTTTGGCTCTCAATACACTGCGTGTTTAGCAAGAAGGATTTTATTTTAAAGATAAATGTTTTTGCCACATACGATAGAATGTCTTCATTGTTATGTACTTATTTCAAAAGTAAACATAAGTGGTAGCAATATGTTGTAATACCATAAGTTAAATATTGTGTTAAGCTTTTAGGTAAATTCAGTCACCTCTTCTCTAAATGCTCTCAGTTATTTTATACGCTTTGGTCTTCCATAAAGATAATTAGTATGTGTCAATTACTGAGAAATAAGCTGTCCTTCATCCACGGGCTGCTGACATTTTGCTTTTTACTTCTTCCTTTTGTGTTACTGACTTTCTTTAAAGAAAATGGTTTTCCAGGTGTTATTTTCTAAATGTCATCACATAAACTGAGGCATAAATTATTTAATTTCTCTCTCAAATAACTTTTATGCTTTCAAGGTAACGTAAACAGGAAGAAGGAAAACACATAATTTGAAACACTGACTGAAGAAGATTTTTATAGCACAATTATAAATTATGGAAAATGAGAAGAAACAGTCAACCTAAATCTTTAATCACTAATTGGAATCTTGTGTATCAAAAACTGATGCAAAAAATCTCCCTTGCAAATCTACACAAGCAGAAGAATTAATCCTTTTTTTTTTTTCTTTTTTCATCTTGTGAGTCAGAATCAAACACATCATAGAGGTTAGGGACATGGGCCCTGGGCTGTTGGGCCTGGACCCCTCTCTTATGCCACTTTGTTGCTCAATCTTTCTTTGTACAAATGTCCTCATATGCAAAAAGATATAAAAATACTACCACAGACAGTTGTTGTGAGGAGCTTGTTGTTCTCAGATTCTCCTTATACCCAAGCCTAAAAGGACTTTTAAGTGCTTTCTATTTGTTGATAAGAAAAAGGAGAGTTTTAAAGTTTGAAGCTGGTAGGTGGAACCAATATTCTGGTGATTATTCATTGAACTGAGTTACTTGAGTGAGTGAAAGATTAAGGTCCCTGGATTATAGAGCAGTGACCAGGAAAGCTGGGTAATTTGGCATCCTATCAAACTCATACTTTGTGTTTAGCATTTGTTTAGTGGGACCCGGGAGAAACTGACTTTGTGTTAATAAAAATAATATGAAAACAAATTGGCTTTGGTTTCATTTCCAGTAACAAGATAATGATTTGGAGAAGTCCACCTCCTGAAAACTAAAAAGGTTAGCTTAAAAGGAAAGGAAGAACATTAAAATGAACATCTAAAATTACCAAAGATCTAATGAGATGGTATGGAACTATATGGCCAAAATCAAAGTGAAGGTGGGAACACAAAGATGTAAGCAGAACACCAAAGCTGTGTTTTCTTGTGAGCATTTGCTTAACCTGGTGGATCTGACCTTTAGTTTCCCCAGCCTTGAAAGGATCAGATCACATCTCAAGGTCAGGAGTCAAATACATGGGTATTTCCATTAGGCTGGGGCACCAAAGGGATACAAGTCAGTGTGACAATCAGAAGCAAAACCGTCCACCTTCTACTCACTGACAAGACCCAGAGAAGGCTCATAAGCAATTCCTCCTGGAGTTGCTCAAATTCACATCATGTATGTTATTTTTTTTTAAAAAATTACTCAAGCTTTTAATTAAGTGAAAATTTCACACAGAGAAGACCTCAAGCAAGGAAGTTTATCAGGGAAAAGGAGGGTGTTGTGTAATGATAGAAGTGTCTTTATACCCATGTAGACCAGTTGTTAGATGGGGGATGCCTGAAGAAGGCAGAGTGAGCTTGGGCATGGTCACATTTTCAGCAGAGGTATTTCTGGGAGAGGGCTGTAAGGTAAGTTGACAACCTTCCCAGTGGCTGGGGAAAATGAATTCCTTCAGGTCTGGGTGGCACTGAACAGTATTTATGAAAGAAAACTCAATAAATAAATTAATAAATGCATGTGTAAATAATTGCCTTGGTGAAGGCATTTGTTGATTCTAGTGAAATTGAGATGAGGTTTCAAAGGACTTAAGGTATATGTGGAATAGAAGACACAAAACATGGAGATACTAATTACAGATTGACTCTTCAGTAAAAGCTGAAACCCAAAATAACTGCGGTCGTGTGCTGCATAACGTGTTGGTCAATGATGGACTGCATATACAATGGTGGTCCCATAAGATTATAATGAAGTTGAAAAATTCCTGCCCCCTAGTGACATAGCATTGTAGCACAACGCGTAACTCACGTGCCTGTGGTGATGCTGGCATAAACAAACCTACTGTACTGCCAGTCGTATTAAAGTTTAGCACCTACAATTATGTGCATTACCTAAGACTTGATAATAAACGTGATATTACTGGTTTATATATTTACTACAGTATACTTTTAATCGTTATTTTACAGTGTATTCTTTCTTTTTTTTTTGAGACAGGGTCTCATTCTGTCACCCAGGCTGGAGTGCAGTGGCGTGATCTCGGCTCACTGCAACCTCCACCTCCTGGGTTCAAGGGATTCTCCTGCCTCAGCCTCTTGAGTAACTGGATTTGCAAGCATGCACCACCATGTTCGGCTAATTTTTGTATTTTTCGTAGAGATGGGGTTTCACCATGTTGGTTGGGCTGGCCTCAAACTCCTGACCTCAAGTGATCTGCCTGCCTCGGCCTCCCAAAATGCTGGGATTACAGACATGAGCCACCACACAGTGCCTGGCCTATTTTAGAGTGTACTTCATATATATATATATATGTATATATATGTGTGTATATATACACACACACACACACACACACACACATATATATATATACACAGCTTCATTATAATCTTATGGGACTTCCATTGTATATGCAGTACATCATTGACCAAAACATTATATATATATATATAATATATATACACACACACATATATATACACATATATATGTGTATATATATGTATATATATAGATATACAAAGTTAACTGTAAAACAGCCTCAGGCAGATCCTTCAGGAGGTGTCCTAGAAGGCAGTACTCTAGGCTATGGTTTGTGTTTGTGTTAGCTTTTAACCACAAAGTTAAAAAAAAATTAAAATAGACAAAAGTTTATAGAATAAGAATCTAAAGAAAAAATATTTTTACAGCTGTAAAATATATTTCTGTTTTAAGCTAAGTGTTTTTACAAAAGAATCAAAAAGTTTTAAAATTAAAAAGTTTATAAAGTAAAAAGTTACGGTAAGCTAAGTTTAATTTATTATTTAAGGGGAAAAAAATAGGATGGGTGCAGTGGCTCACACTTGTAAGTCCAGCACTTTGGGAGGCTTAGAAAAGAGGATTTCTTGAGTCCAGGAGTTCGTGACCAGCCTTGGCAACAAGGTGAAACCTCATCTTTACCAATAATGCAAGACATTAGCTGAGTGTGTTGGCACATGCCTGTAGTCCCAGCTACTTGGGAGACTGAGGTGGGAGGACTGCTTATGGCCAGGAGGTGAAGGGCAAAGGTTGCAGTGAACTGTGATTGTGACTCCAGCCTGGATGACAGAGCAGGACTCTGTCTCCAAAAATAAAAATGGAAAGAAAAAAGAAAAAAATTTGTTTTAAAATACATTTAGTGTAACCTAAATATACAATGTTTTTAAGGCCTACAGTAGTGTACAATAATTTCCTAGGCCTTCACATTCACTCACCACTCACTCACCGACTCACCCAGCACAACTTTCAGTTCTGCAAGCTCCATTTATGGTAAGTGCCCTATACTGGCATACCATATTTAATCTTTGATATCATATTTTTACTGTACCTTTTCTATGTTTAGATGTGCTTAGACACACAAATACCAGTGTGTTACAATTGCCTATAGTATTCAGTACAGTAACACGCTGTATTGATTTGCAGCTTAGGAGCAAAAGCTTATTCCATATAGCCTAAGTGTGTAGTAAGTTATACCTTCTAGATTTGTGTAAGTATGCTCTATGATCTTTGCACAAAGATGGATTTGCCTAATGACATATTTCTCAGAAAGTGCCCTTGTTGTTAAGTGATGCATAACTGCTATTCTTAGAATGGTAGACCAGATTTCACCCATGCCACACTTTTACAGTCCCTCACTGCACAAAGTAAAATAGTCTTGGTGTTGAGCATAGCAAGGTGGTAAGAAAAGCATCTGAGTCATTGTAACTCTGAAGTCACAAGAGATTTACAGGTCAAATTTATATCACAGATGTTTCTAAAAACATTGAGAGGTTTATTATTGAAAGTAGTTCCATTAGTAGTTGGTGCCTGGGATAAGAAAATCTAAATCTTCTCTAATGAAATATATATTTATCCTATTAATATTTCTCAAATAATATGCTTTCTAAAGACAATAAGCAGTGTACAATGTACAGTTCAAATAAATGAAGCTTAAGAGAAAAATGACAATGTGAAAGAGATGCTTCAGGATCAACTAAGAGCAGAAAAAAAACAGCTAAGAGTCCAAATACCAGAAGGTGAAACATAGGATCTGAAATAAAGACACATTTGAACATTTCTTCAGCGGGCAGGAAGCTATAGGATTAAGGGGATTTGAAAAAGAGTCAAGTAGAACTTCTAAAAAGAAAAAATATAATATGTATAATATAAAATGTCATATATGGAGTTCATAGCATTTTAGATACAGATGAAGGAAAAATTAATTAACTGGAAGATAAGGCAAAAGGGATTTTCTAGAATGCAACATGGACAGAAACAGAGATGAACAATGTAAACCAAATAGTCAAGACTCTTCAAGGTGGAGTAATAATGTCTAACTTATGTCTGATTGGAATGCCAGAGAAGGGGAATATAGAGGAGAAATATGTTTGAAGAGATAACGACTAGGATGTAACTAGAACTGATGAAAGATACCAATTTGCATACATACGAGAAACTGAGACTCCAAATAAAGATAAATTAGGACATCCCCACATTGACACACTAAAGTGAAAATGCAGAAAATAAAAAGAAAAGGCATGGATGACTCCCACAAAAAATGTTGGGTGAGAGAAACACAATGCAAAGAATTTATATAGTATGCTTCCATTCACATAAAATTAAAAATCAAAACTGAACTCGATTGTTTAAGGATGTAGAAATGTAAGTGGTAAAATTATAAGGTAAGTAAGAAAATGAAAAATAGAAACATTAAGAGAGTGGTTATTTCTATAAAGAAGGGAAAGAATTACAATTGAGAAGTAGGCAGGTAGAGGATTCTGAGATGCTGGAAAATGTTCTATTTCCTGACCTAGCTGGTGGGTAAATGGGTATTTCTTGTATAATAATTCCTTAAAATATAATTTTATGCTTTATATATTGATTTAGTACATTATGTCTCTAAATTTAAAGATGAAACAAACTAATTTACTTTCACTGAATGAACTAAAATTGTCCTGAAAACATTTGGTAATACATTTCCCAAATGTCTGAGTTTCTCATCTCAGTTTTAGTTGTTGATTTTCTCCAGCCTGTCAACTACAGCATATGGTTTAATAAATATAAATGATTCACAGATAATGAAAAAAGCCATTCATTTCCACTTAACATTGCTACATCATGCCTTTTCAGTTTTAACATCAAAATTAAGACTATACATTCAATAAAATTGTGAGATTTTAAGCTTAGATTGTTGGGTACAGAGATATACTGAGAAGTAAAGAAGAGCAGCAGGTCTGGTGCAGATAATTATTTAAAGTTTGACATATGTATTTAAACTTCTTATAAAACATACAGATGGAAATATTCAATAGATGGTTGTGAATACTGATCCAAAACTCAGAAGAGACTGGGGGGTCAGAAGCAGATTTGTAAGTCATCTGTTGAGAGGCCATCTGTATTTGTTTGCTAGGACTGCCAAAACCACAGACTGGATGGCTTAAACACTGAAATTTATTTTGGCTAGAAGTCTGAGATCAAGGTATTGGCAGTGTTGGCTCCTTCTGAGGGTTGTAAGGGAACTATTGTTCCAGGCCTCTCTCCTTGGCTTGTAGGTGGCTGTCTTCTTCCTGTGTCTTCACATCGTCTTCCCCCTGCACCTGTCTTTGTCCAGACTTTCTCTTCTTATAAGGCACCAATCTATTGGATTAGGGTTCACCCTAATGGCCTTACTTTAATTTAATTATTTCCTTAAAGATCCTATCCACAAACAGGGTTATATTCTGAGGTATTAGGGATTACGACTTCAACATAGGAATTTTTTCAATGTACAAGGAAATTTAGCCCATAACACTATCAATTAAAACCTGAGACAAGATGACCTGGCCAATGTGCAGAGCACATTGAGAAAAGAGAGCTCTGAAAAAAGCCATATTCAGAAGAGTTAGAAGAGGACAGAGGCTGAGAAAGAGATAGTTTAAAGAGATAATCAGTGAAGTAAAAAATGGCAGAACATTCAATGAGGATCTATCTGGACTTAGTAAAGCAAATGAACTTGATGAAGCTATATGTGGTGACCACTGATAGAACAGAGTTTACAGAGTGGGAAGGAGTGGAAGGCCGATTGAAGTGCATAAAGGAGTACATCTAAAAAGGCACAATGAGAATGGAAAGACAGTAATGAATGTTAAGAAGTAGAAGAGGAGATGTAGAAAGAAGGAGCTGATATAATAACTATGTGGGTGATTGTGCAGGACAAATGATAGAGTGACCATTAAAATATGGCTTATGATTGAGCACAAGAAATCATTTCAATGATACAAATGCAGACAGAAGACGCAGGTATAGAACTTTTGTCAGGAATACAGCTTACTATAGAGACCTATTTACCAGGGGAAGGCCAGTGTTCAAATTCCTCTTAAAATGTTATTAAGGGGAGTTCATATGACAACTGCAAGTATCAGTACCACCATAATATTCTATTCAGAACACTGACAAAATTTCTCATTTATGCTTTTATAAAATCACTATCCGAAAGTCCATTCCAACATTGTGAGTTTCTTCTGCATACTAAATACTACTCTAGGAAAATGCTGAAAAGTTAAATTGGAGGAGATAAATCACTTTAGAAAATTATTTATTGTTTACATTTAATAACATTATTTATGTTTTACATAATTATGTTAATTTAAATAATATTTATTTTAAAATTTAATTGTACTTTTACTTCTCTTGGAATGAAACTTTCCATATAACAAAAATTTTTTAGATTTTCAGACAATCCATTTTCAAATGTAATTTCAGCTCATAATATATAGAAAATGGGGAGCTTCTTTTCCACAATCCACATAGATATTATTTAGCATTTTCTGTATTTTCTCCTAGTACAAACATTTCATAAAAACAAACTGATTTACAGGGAGGGGAACAACATACACTGGGCCTGTTGGGGGGCAGAAGGAGGGAGAGCATTAAGATAAATAGCTAATACCTAGGTGATGGGTTGAGAGGTGCAGCAAACCACCATGGCACACATTTACCTATGTAATAAACCTACACATCCTGCACATGTATCCAGGAACTTAAAATAAAATAAAATTAAAATTGCCTTGCACCTACTGATGCTATTGTTCTTTCAACAGTTGACCTTTTCTCTGGCATTGTATCTTTAAGTGTGCAGACACCTAAGCCACAACATTTTAAAACAAGAAGGAGATATTTGACTATTGTTCTTTCTGATGGATATGCTTTTAATCTATGTATAGAAGTTATGCAGTATATGTTTTCATATTATTAGACGACTTTATCCAATTGATATACTGTTACAAAAGAGTTACATGCTTAATGTCATTGTAAAACAAGCTACCTAGTGAGAAGTTCCTGAACAAAATGAATCTTTTTCCTAAAAAAATTCTTTTTATGCATTCTATTTAACATTTGCTAAGTTGATAGTATTAATTCATGTGTATATATTATATACTTTTTCTATTATGTTATCAATTACACAAGCTTTGAAATCTGAGAGGATAAAAAAGCTTTCATACATAATCATCAAATTATCAGGGTCTTCATAAAAGTTTTAAAATACTCATAGAAAAGCAACAAATATAAACATAATATGCTGTCATTTTATTGTTATCTTGACTTTTAGTTCCAGTGTAAACCAAATTTTATCTATGGTTATTAACATTGCAGTGGAGAAGTTCTAGAAAGCATCATTAAAACTTAGTGATTATTTTTCACTAGTAGGCAATTTTGAACTGTTAAAATCAAACAGAAACTGTTAACACCACGAGTACATTCATCCTTTGTAATAACCCACTGAGGGTGAATTTAGGCTAGAAGTTTCTAATGGTAGGAATCTCTTCTTATCCATCATGTATTCCCAGTTTAAGTACTGTGTGAAATAACTGCATGTTGTATTAAACTGAATCACGTCTCAATGTAAATAGTTGCAATAATAAAACCTATTTAAGAATTGGTTTTTTGAATAGACTAAGTCTATTTAAGACTAAATGACTATTATGACTATTACTATTGCCATTGTTATTTAATGTCACCTTTTTTTTTTTTTGAGATGGAGTCTCACTCTGTCACCCTGGCTAGAGCGCAGTAGTGTGATCTCAGCTCACTGCAACCTCTGCCTCCCGGGTTCAAGCGATTCTCCTGCCTCAGCCTCCCGAGTAGCTGGGATTACAGGCACCTGCCACTAAGCCCAGCTAATATTTTGAATTTTTTTAGTAGAGACAGGGTTTCACCATGTTGGCCAGGCTGGTCTCAAACTCATGACCTTGGGATCTGCCCTCTCTTGGCCTCCCAAAGTTCTGGGATTTCAGGTGTGAGCCACCATGCCCAGCCTTAATGTAACCTATTTTTGAGCCCAATAAAATTATTCACTAAATCAATCATTCAATATTTATTAAGCACTTATTTGTGCCAAGTTCTCTTCCAGGCATTGAGACTCAAGAGTGAACAAAACATGCAGAGATCCCTGCCCTAATCAAACTTACATTCTACTGCTAAAGACAGATAATAACTACATGTAGTAAATAGATTACATTAAGATGTATACATCAGCTGGTGTTGAGTGCTTCAGAGAATAGGTATAGGGAAGGAGTGGAGTGGGGTAAGATTTGCAGTTGAAAGTAAGGTATTCAGGAAAGGAGTTCATGTGAAATTAGTATTTGAGCAAAGACATACATGGGGTGAGAAAGTGGAATCTGGGAGAAATAGCAATTACACAAAAGTATAAAAGGGTCTGCAAGAAATTTGTCTTTTAATTTATTACAGAATTTGGTATAGAATATTGATAATATAATCTTATTATGTTATTATCCATCTTCTTAGACATCTGCTTAAAACATATGCAAATTATCCACATTTTAAATCCCTTACATATAGGGAGGTTTTAACTCATTAAAGCTGAAGTCTAATTATAACTCTGAAAAAGTTATTTTGGAGGAAGAACTAATTATAGCATGTAGAAGTGTGGCAGGCCAGGTCTCACTAATGCAGGCTTCCGTAACAACTGTTTCCATGCTGACTGAGTGGTGAAGTTAAATATTAAAAGCCAGTGCCCTTATACAAAGGCTGAGATTTAACAAAAGCCCATCAATAGTTTTGCCTAGGCATTTCCTGGGCCTTAAAGCATGACAAAATAATGAAGGAATTCTTAACAGGACCACTGAGGACTAAATAAGTTTTACTGTGGGTCTAAAGAAACTCCCCAGGCCTCCATAAACAAGTTTATTGGGAGTCTGAAGGAACTCCTCAAACCTTCGAGATTTAGCAGGAGACAAGAGAAGGATAATCGCCCCAGCACCTGGACCCATTCAGATTAAGTAAATTTACTGAGGCTCTATAGGAACGCCTTCAGAACTCAGACGTTAGTTATAGATTAAAAGAAGTTAGGCCGGGTGCGGTGGCTCATGCCTCTAATCCCAGCACTTTGGGAGGCCAAGGTGGGCAGATCACGAGGTCAGGAGATTGAGACCATCCTGGCTAGCACAGTGAAACCCGATCTCCACCAAAAATACAAAAAATTAGCCGGGCATGGTGGCACACGCCTGTAGTCCCAGCTACTCAGGAGGCTAAGGCAGGAGAATTGCTTGAACCCAGGAGGTGGAGGTTACGGTGAGCTGAGATTGCACCATTGCACTCCAGCCTGGGCAACAGAGCAAGACTCTATCTCAAAAAAAAAAAAAAAGAAGACGTTATATCACTTATGCCTTTAGATGAATGCACATTTACACCTAGACATATAGTTTATATAGTATATAGCTTAAGATATATAAGCTCTTGAAAAATTTGTAATTTGGAGTTGGCCTGGTGATAATTTCCAGGCCTTCTCCCTGTAACTGGTTGCAGAAATTAAAACTCTCTCCCTCCCCATTTCATCTGCATCTCACTATTCGGCCCTGAGAAATAGCCCAATCCTCAGTTTGGTCTGGGAACAGAAGTAAATACTAGCTATTTGTAAAATATGTCATACAAATCGGAGTTTTAGTGAGGTAAGGGAGCATATTGTGTGGCTATTTGAGGAGAGTATTCTAAGTAGCAGAAGCAGCAGTACAAAGGTGGGATGGTGTATTAATCCGTTCACTCACTGTTAATAAATACATAACTGAGACTGGGTCATTTATAACGGAAAGAAGTTTAATTGACTTACAGTTCAGCATGGCTGGGGAGGCCTCAGGAAACTTACAATCATGGCAAAAGTGAGAGACCGGACTAGCTGGATTTCCTATAAGAATTCCTAAGCCTAGCTGGGGAAGGTGACCACAGCCACCTTTAAACATGGGGCTTGTAACTCAGCTCACACCTGACCAATCAGGTAGTAAAGAGGGCTTACTAAAATACAAATTAGGCTAAGAGCAGGAGGTAAAGAAATAATCAAATCATCTATTGCCTGAGAGCATAAGGGGAGGCACAATGATCAGCATATAAACCCAGGGCATTCGAGCCGGCAGTGGCAACCCCCTTTGGGTCCCCTCCCATTGTATGGGAGCTCTGTTTTCACTCTATTAAATCTTGCAACTGCACACTCTTCTGGTCCATGTTTGTTCTGGCTCGAGCTGAGCTTTCATTTGCTACCAACCACTGCTGAATGCTGCTGTCGCAGACCCACTGTTGAATCCTACCCCTCCGGATCTGGCAGGGTGTCTGCTGTGCTTCTGATCCAGTGAGGCACCCATTGCTGCTCCCAATCAGGCTAGAGGTTCACCATTGTTCCTGTGCAGCTAAGTGCCTGGGTTCATCATAATTGAGCTGAACACTAGTCACCGGGTTCCACGGTTCTCTTCCATGACCCAAGGCTTCTAATAGAGCTATAACACTCACTGCATGGCCCAAGGTTCCATTCCTTGGAATCCATGAGGCCAAGAACCCCAGGTCAGAGAACAAAAGGCTTGCTGCCATCTTGGGAGCAGCCGCCACCATCTTGGGAGTGGCCCACCACCATCTTGGGAGCTCTAAGAACAAAGACCTGCCAGTAACATCTGGTTGCCTGTACGGGGATTCTCCAAAGCGATGAGTAATATCAGACCACTTTTGCTTGCTATTCTGTCCTATTCCTTAGAATTGGAGGAAATACCGGGCCCCTGTTGGCTGGTTAAAAATGATTAGCGTGGCCACCGGACTTAAGACTCAGGAGTGAGGCTTCCTGGAAAAAGGCTTTCTAATGACCCCCAACCCTTCTGGGTTGGGAGCATTGTTCTGCCTGGAACCAGGTTCCACTTTCACAATTTCCTGGGGGAAGCCAAGGGCCAACTAGAGGCAGAAAGCTGTCGTCCTGAACTCATGGCATTGGCCGGTCGAGTTCATGGCACAGCCAGAAGTCTCTACTCAATAGTTGCCCATGCATGTGCCCCTACCTCTTCTTCTGACCCATACCTCCTGGGTCCTGACCAAGACTTTCTTGAAAGTGTAGCCCCAAAATTCTCCTTACCTCTGATCCCTGCCTCCTAGGTACTAATGCTTCAGACTTTCATTTCCTATCCCAAGTATTAGAGCAAGTTGTATCTCCAAAGGGATCTAAGGAAGCTCAATGCTGCGTCCTCAGGCATCTAGGCTATGAATCCAGGGAGACTGCCCCTGGTATCCCTCCCAATTTAGGTATACAGCTCTTGACATGGGAAGTTATGTGGGACCCGTTCCCCACCACCCTTGCCAGGGCCCCAAGTTTGTAAGTGGCTAGGAGGATTGCTCTCCCACTGTGCAAGATACTCTCCTCTCCCAATTTCTACCCAGCTTACCCGCCCCCTGCAATACAAACTCCAAGCCTTGGCTCCTTGGCCAGGGCCTTAGAGCTGATGACCCAGTACTTTAACAACTGGAATTGGGTCTACAACAACATAATAGATCAGGATGAAAGCAAAATGAGTAAGTTAAAGGGAAAAGAGAGAAGGCAGAGAGAGGGAGAGAGAAAAGAGAGAAAAAGGGAGAGAGAGAAAAGAGAGAAAGAGAGAAAGTCAGAGAAAAGAAAGAAAGAGAGAAAAAAGAGAGAGAAAAAAGGGAAAAGAGGGAAAGAGAGAAAGATAGAAGTAGTAAAGAAAAAACAGTGTGCCCTAGTCCTTTAAAAGCCAGGCTAAATTTAAAACCTATAATTGATAATTGAAGGTCTTCTCCATGACCCTATAACACTCCAATACTACTTTGTTGTCAGTGTAAACAAGAGCATAGCCTGGAAACACTGAGACCACGGACAACCCTTAGCCTTCCTATCAAAAATCCTTAACCCAGTAACCCACGGATGGACCAAATGCATTCAATCTGTAGCAGCAACTGCTTTGCTAACAGAAGAAAGTAGAAAAATAACTTTTAGAGGAAACCTCATTGTGAGCACACCTCACCAGTTCAGAGCTATCCTAAGTCAAAAAAAGCAAAAAGGTAGCTTACTAACTCAAAAATCTTAAAGTATAGGGCTCTTCTGTTAGAAAAAGGTGATTTAACACTAACCACTGATAATTCCCTTAATCCAGCAGATTTCATAACAGGGGATTTAAATCTTAATTACTATGCAAAGGTCCGACCAGACCTAGGAGGAACTCCCTTCAGAACAGGGCAATAGATGGTTCCTCCCGAGTGATTGAGGGAAAAAAACACAATTGGTATTCAGTAATTGAGGGAAACTCTCGTAAAAGCAGAGTTAGGAAAATTGCCTAATAATTGGTCTGCTCAAACGTGCAGACCAATTTTGCACTCAGCCAAGCCTTAAAGTACTTACAAAACCTGCAAGCCCATCTTTTTCTCCTCGCTCTCCTTCGCATAGGAAAAAGGCACATAGGATAAACAAGATCCATCTCTCATATTTCATACCCAAAAGGACTTAATTCAGGGCAACAAAAAGTTTAAGACTGATAAGCAGGGTGTATTTCTACAAAGGAAAAGAAGGACAAAGCCCCTAGTGGGCAAAAACTCTATCTCAGTCCTGACTCAAAAGGTTGTCTACACCCTCTCTTAAATGAATTTGCATAAGAACTGTTGTTTATGGGAATGCATCTTGATGGGGCAGCTGTGTTCTTATGAAATATTCAGAAGCCCAGCCCAGCTCTAGAACTCACCCCGAGCGCAAAGGCAATGTTGGGCACACTGGTAAAGGACCACTAGAATCCAGCAGCCCAGACCCATTTCTCTGTGGTCAAGAAAGGCGGGAAAAGGGGTGCAGGACTGCTACATCTGTGAGCGTAACTAATCCGATAAGCAGAGGTCCATGGGTGGTTATGCACCCCGGAAAGGAATAAGCATTAGGACCATAGAGGACACTCTAGGACTAATGCTCATTGGAAAATGACTAGGGGTGCTGGCATCCCTATGTTCTTTTTCCAGATGGGAAACATTTCTCCCAAGGCAAAAATGCCACTAAGATGTATTCTGGAGAATTCAGCCCAGTCAGAGTGCATATACCTTTTTCTCTGTCAGACTTGAAGCAAATTAAAATAGACCTAGGTAAATTCTCAGACACCCCTGATGGCTATATTGATGTTTTACAAGGGTTAGGACAACCCTTTGATCTGACATGGAGAGATATAATGTTACTGCTAGATCAGACACTAACCCCAAATGAGAGAAGTGCCGCCATAACTGCAGTCCGAGAGTTTGGCGATCTCTGGTATCTCAGTCAGGTCAATGATAGGAAGATAACAGAGGAAAGGGAACAATTCCCCACAGGCCAGCAGGCAGTTCCCAGTGTAGACCCTCATTGAGACACAGAATCAGAACATGGAGATTGGTGCCACAGATATTTGCTAACTGACGTGCTAGAAGGACTAAGGAAAACTAGGAAGAAGCCTAATAAATTATTCAATGATATCCACTATAACACAGGGAAACGAAGAAAATCCTACTGCCTTTCTGCAGAGACTAAGAGAGGCATTGAGGAAGCATACCTCACTGTCACCTGACTTTATTGAAGGCCAACTAATGTTAAAGGATAAGTTTATCACTCAGTCAGCTGCAGACATTAGAAAAAAACTTCAAATTCCACCTTAGGCCTGGAGCAAAACTTAGAAACCCTATTGAACTTGGCAACCTCGGTTTTTTATAATAGAGATCAGGAGGAGCAGGTGGAACGGGACAAACAGGATAAGAAAAAGGCCACCACTTTAGTCATGGCCCTCAGGCAAGTGGACTTTAGAGTCTCTGGAACAGGGAAAGGCTAGGCAAATCAAATGCCTAATAGGGCTTGCTTCCAGTGAGGTCTACAAGGACACTTTAAAAAAGATTGTCCGAATAGAAATAAGCCACCCCCTCGTCCATGCCCCTTATGTCAAGGGAATCACTGGAAGGCCCACTGCCCCAGGGGACAAAGGTCCTCTGAGTCAGAAGCCACTAACCAGATAATCCAGCAGCAGGACTGAGGGTGCCTGGGGCAAGCGCCAGCCCATGCCCTCACCCTCACAGAGCCCCAGGTGTGCTTGACCATTGAGCGCCAGGGGGTTAAATGTCTTCTGGATACTGGTGTGGCCTTCTCAGTCTTACTCTCCTGTCCCAGACAACTGTCTTCCAGATCTGTCTCTATCTGAGGGGTCTTAGGACAGGCAGTCACTAGATACTTCTCCCAGCCATCAAGTTGTGACTAGGGAACTTCACTCTTTTCACATGCCTTTCTAATTATGCCTGAAATCCCCACTCCTTTGTTAGGGAGAGACATCCTAGCTAAAGCAGGGGCCATTATACACCTGAGCATAGGAGAGGGAACACAGGTTATTGTTCCCTACTTGAGGAAGGAATTAGTCCTGAAGTCTGGGCAACAGAAGGACAATATGGACAAGCAAAGAATGCCCAACCCATTCAAGTTAAACTAAAGGATTCCACCTCCTTTCCCTACCAAAGGCAGTACCCGCTTAGACCCGAGGCCCAGCAAGGACTCCAAAAGATTGTTAAAGACCTAAAAGCCCAAGGCTTAGTAAAACCATGCAATAGTCCCTGCAATACTCCAATTTTAGGAGTACAGAAACCCAATGCACAGTGGAGGTTAGTGCAAGATCTCAGGATTATCAATAAGGCCGTTGTACCTCTATACCCAGCTCTACCTAACTCTTATACCCTGCTTTCCCAAATACCAGGGGAAGCAGAGTGGTTTATGGTCCCGGACCTTAAAGATGCCTTTTTCTGCATCCCTGTATCTTTAACCTCCTTGTTAAGTTTGTCTCTTCCAGAATCGAAGCTGTAAAACTACAAATCATTCTTCAAATGGAGCCCCAGATGCAGTCCATGACTAAGATGTACCGTGGACCCCTGGACCAGCCTGCTAGCCCATGATCCAATGTTGATGACATCGAAGGTACCCCTCCTGGGGAAACATCAACTGCATGACCCCTACTACACCCCAATTCAGCAGGAAGCAGTTAGCGCGGTCATTGGCCAACCTCCCCAACAACACTTGGGTTTTCCTGTTGAGAGGGGGGACTGAGAGACAGGACTAGCTGGATTTCCTATAAGAATTCCTAAGCCTAGCTGGGGAAGGTGACCGCACCCACCTTTAAACACAGGGCTTATAACTTAGCTCACACCTGACCAATCAGGTAGTAAAGAGGGCTCACCAATTAGTCTAAGAGCAGGAGGTAAAGAAATAGTGAAATCATCTATTGCCTGAGAGCACAAGGGGAGGGACAATGATCGGGATATAAACCCAGGACATTCGAGCCGGCAGTGGCAACCCCCTTTGGGTCCCCTCCCATTGTTTGAGAGCTCTGTTTTCACTCCATTACATCTTGCAACTGCACACTCTTCTGATCCATGTTTGTTCCAGCTCAAGCTGAGCTTTTGCTCACCATCAACCACTGCTGAATGCCACTGTTGCAGACCCACCGTTGACTCCCACCCCTCCGGATTTGGCAGGGTGTCTGCTGTGCTTCTGATCCAGCGAGGCACCATTGTGACTCCTGATCATACTAGAGGCTTACCATTGTTCCTGTGCAGCTAAGTGCCCGGGTCCATCCTAATTGAGCCAAACATTCCACGGTTCTCTTCCATGACCCACAGCTTCTAATAGAGCTATAACACTCACCGCATGCTCAAGGTTCCACTCCTTGGAATTCATGAGGCCAAGAACCCCAGGTCAGATAACAAAAGGCTTGCTGGCATCTTGGGGGTGGCCTGCCACCACCTTGGGAGCTCTAGGAGAAAAGATCCACTGGTGACAAAAGCAGAAGCAAAGATAACCTTATCCACATGACAGCAGGAAGGAGAAGTGCCTAGCAAACGGGTAAAGCCCCTTATAAAGCCATCAGATATCATGAGAACTCACTCACCATCACAAGAACAGCATGGTGGTAACCACCCCCAGGATTAAATTACCTCCCACTGGATCCCTCCTACAATACAGGGGGATTATGGGAACTACAATTCAAGATGAGATTTGGGTGGGGACACAGCCAAACCATATCAGATTCTGAGTGTGATTCTGAGGTATGAGTGTACCTGGTGAGCTCCACCAATAGTAGGGAGGCCTCTGAGGCTGGAGTAGAGACAGTAAGAATAGGTAGGTAGGAGGTGAGATGAGAGAGTTGGGGCTGATGGAGCAGGGCCTTGTAAGCCATGTTAATGGTGTTGGTTTTATTTTGAATGAAATGAGGCCATGCAGAGTTTTGAGTGGAGAAACACAGCATAAGAGTCAGTTTGCACAGGACCATGCTGGCTGATGTCCTGAGATTAGCCACAGTGAATAAGTAGATGAATAGAGAGACTAGCTGAAAGTCCATTATGGTAATCTAGGCCAGAGGTGATGGCAGCATAAATGAGGGGTATCAGGGTGGTGGTAGTGGGGGTGTAGAGAAGAGGTTGGACTCAAGATTAAAGTAAAAATTAAGAGGATTTTCTGATGGAATGAGTAGGAGATGGGTGAGAGAAAAAGAGGAGTCAAGGATGGCTCCAAACTGTAGGTAGAGGTAACTGGAAGAACAGAGGCTCCATTAACTGAGATGAAAAGACATTGGGAGAAGCACATCTGTGGAAAAGATGGAACATGGAAGTGGAGTTTCATGTTGGGCACATTGAGTTTCAGCTGCCTAGCAGACATTCAAGTGAAGATGATTAATATGAGCCTGGAGCTCAGAGGAAAAGGCCAGGCTAGATATATAAACTTGAAAGTAATGAGCATATACATGGTATTTAAATTCATAGAATTTGAATAGAATCCCCCAGGGAGTGAATAACAAAAAGAGAGATTCAAATTTGAGCCTCAGGGTCCTCATGTTAACAGGCCTTGGGATATGAGAAGGAATCAACAGAGGATAAAAAGGAGCAGCAAATGAAATAGAAAAAAGCTTGGAATTTGCAGAAGTGACATAAAGTGTACTGAAAAGCAGGAATTGATCAACTGTGTTCAATGCTGTTGTTGAGAAGTTGATAAAATAAGGACTGAAAATTGACCATTAGATTCACAAAAGGGGATCAATCACCAGTGTCCTTGCCAAGAGCACATCTTTTTCAGTGATGGAGTGAAAACTTGAAGGAACAAAGTTCATGAGTGAATAAGTCAGGAAGTAGAGTCCATGAGCACAAATACCTCTTTTGTGATATTTAATCATTAAAGGGAAAAGAGAAATGAGAAGAGAGCCAGAAAGGAAGTGAGTTCCACAGTTTTTTTTTAAAACAGCTTTATTGAGATATAATTCTCATTTCATAGCGTTGTTTCATGTATGTATTTATTTATTTTGAGTTAAGAGAAATAAGCTCATGCATTTATACTGTTGAGAATAATCCAAAAGGGGGGAAAACCTAGAGATGAATGAATTGCTGGCATAATATTCTTGGATGGAATCCAGTATACAAATGAAAGAGTTGGCCTTTGATCATGGCACAGAGAGTTCACCTGGATAAATAAGAACATAGGTAAAGTTTGAGTAGAAATCTGGTAGAGTTTCTTTTGATAGCTTTTGTTTTTTCAGTAAAACTGGAAATAATGTTATTAACAGAAAGGGATGATGGGAAAGAGGTGTTGGATGTTGGAGAGGAGAGAAGATATGAAATAGAAGAATATGACAGCAAATGGACTAGAAAATATAATTGCCTAGCTGTCTTAAGGGTCCATTCAGGGTAATGAATTTAAGAGAGACAAGTTAGCATATGGTTCATAGATGAACCAGTTGTGTTCATCTGCATAGTGTAGTTGGGAAGAGGAAAGAGTTGAATTTAAGCCATGGTTAGGGTTGTGCCAAGCAAATGTAATGAAATGTTCCCCGATTCTCCTAAGCTAAAAGTAATCTCACCATCCTTGGAGCTTCCATAGCATTCCCCTTCAATCTTGCTTATTGAAATGTTGTATCTTGCATATATTCTTAGTTGCTCAACAGCCCCTGATAACTTTGTATCATTCTGGCTCCTACAAGTCTAAGCCTACTGTGAAGCATATAGCAGAATAATTATGTCATAATGATAATCTAAAAAATGGGTTTCCTGAGATCAAATCTTCTTCACAATGAAGTTGTGTATGATAAAGAAAAGAACATCATCAATGGCAGTGTTATTGTGAGTCATATGTCTCAATGTATAAGATAGTTCCCTCTGAACTGTATTTTTTTCTATGTTGGAGAAAAGTCCTTTATGTACCATCTTAATGAATTTGTGAATCATTGAAAGAAAAAAGGCTGGGTTTTGGAAAAATGACAAAGTCAATGAGTTGTTAGTCTCTTTAACCTCCATTTGTTACCTCTTTCTCTGTTCTTGGAGTGAGTCCTCTTCTCCAGCACTAAAATGTCTATTGTTTACCATCTCCAAATACCTGACTCATAGAAAAAGCTCTGATACTTACACTGGTGTCAGATTTAATATTGCATGGCCTTCAGTAAATGTGCCACCTTAATCAGGCAAACGCAATTGAAATGTTTTAATCTGTTAAATTCTGTCCCCTTTTGAAATAATTTAAGACTCAACAAATAGACTAAACAGATTTGGCCAGCCAAGGAGCATGTGTAAAAGCATTCAATATGTATTGGTGAGGCCCTCTGAAAAGGTAGGAATTATTTTCTGTTTTAAGTTAGTTGAGTCATGAGTAAATAAAGGGGAAGAAAAAGGATGTTGGTCCATACCTTTTCCCCCTTTCCTGGATTCTTCTGCTTTTCTGGGGAGATAAACTAAGGACTGCTTTCATTTTAGCTGCTGAAGTCTTTTCTTGGTAGCAACTGGGAGCAGATGAGGAGCAAATGGCATCAACGAAGCTGTGGAGGTGGCCTTTCCATTTTCCAGGTCCACCTGACTGGCGCAAGAGATTCCTCCCTTGTTAATCCTCTCTACCCTGCTCATCACAGACCAGACCAGAACTCCTCTCAGATTCTAACTCTAACTTCTCTCTTTACCCAGGATATCTAGATATATATTGATGAATGACATTTTCTATTTAAATTTGTTTTTGTCCTAAAACATTCTTTTTATGTTGTTTTTATTTTAATATATTTTCTACTTATTTACATATCTTATTGTAAAGTAAAAACTTATATCATTAGAGTCTTACATATCCTTGTGAATAATAAATCCATTACTGTACAGTTATACATCTTAGTGCATCTATACCTATACTTATGACACGTATTTCTCTAAGAAAATGCCTAATAACGTATTGATAAGTAAAGAGTTCTTTGTTTCAAAGTAGGTTAATGTTTAAAATACATTTTGTTGTTAAGGGAAAGACAATTACAATATTTAATCACAATATTTGAGTTTCTTGAGGTATTAAGACTTCTGCAGTGATTAATAGGGGACAGATAAATATGTGTATCCTCAGCATATTTAGTTTTTAATCCTGGGGCTTTTAGTTCCTGGTTTTGCTGTTTGCACAGGGTGGCAAGAAGGCATGTTGTGGGTTTGGTATGAGCTGGATTTGGTTCAAGATAGAAGATGTCATAGGAGTAAGGCACTAAACAGACTGAAAGTGGATTTCATCTTTGGCAGCCTATGACATTTGCCTTTGCTCTCTCGTCACCAAGTTTACCACAGCTAGCCTATGATGGCAGACAGTGGGATGAGTGGGTATAAAAACCAAAGTTACAGGGGCCCTTGTAGACTTTTCTCTCCAGAATGACTATCCTCCATTTCTAGGTCCCAAATCACAACCATGAATTTGATCTTATGGTACTTGGTTGTGGCACTTTGGTGCTTCTGCAAAGGTAAGAAACTAATTTAAAGAATTCTTTCAAATGTGATGGACCCCAAGTATATATTTGTTTGAATGTTTAGTGTTCTGTACATCAAACATTTTTCTTCCTAGCAATCTTTCTTACACTACACTTTAAAGTAGGATAAGAAAACTGGATTTTTCATCTTACTGTGTATTACCTCAGCTTTAACAATCGTGTCTTAAGAGTGTGGATACAAGCATACCTTGGAGATATCTCGGGTTTGCTTCTAGATTACCACAATAAAGTGAATATTGCAATAAAGCACACACAGTTTTTTGCTTCCCAACACGTTTAAAAGTTATGTTTACCCTATACTGTAGACTAAGTGTACAATAGCATTATGTATAAAAACAATATATATAACTCAATTAAAAATACTTTATTGCTAAAAAATGCTATGATCATTTGAGTTTTCAGTGAGTTGTAATCTTTTTGCTGGTTTGATGTTGACTGCTGCTGAGTACCCAATGTGGTGGCTGCTGAAGGTGGTGGGGGTGCTGTGGCAATTTCTCAAAATAAGAAAGCTATGACATTTGCCACATTGATCGACTCTTCATTTCATGAAAGATTTCTTTGTAGCATGCAATGCTGCTTGATAACATTTTACCCACAGTAGAACTTCTTTCAAAGTTGGAGTCAGTTTTCTTAAATCCTGCTACTGCTTTAGCATTTATCTTTGTCTACTCTTCTAAATCCTTTGTTGTCATTTCAACAATGTTCACAGCATCTTCACCAGAAGTAGATTTCAATTAAAGAAATCACTTTCTTTGCTCATTCATAAGGGGCAACTCATCATCTGTTCAAGTTTTCTCATGAGATTGCAGCAATTCGGTCACATCTTCAGGCTCCACTTCTAATTCTAGTTCTCTTGCTCTCTCTACCACATCAACAGTTACTTCTTCTACTGAAGTCTTGAACTTCTAAAAGTCAGCTTCTTCCAAATTATTTTAATGTTGATATTTTGGCTTCCTCTCATGAATCATGAATGTGCATCCAGAAAGGTGAATCCTTTCCAGAGGATTTTCAGTTTACTTTGACTGTATTCATCAGGGGCATCATTATTTATGGCAACTATAACCTTATGAAATGTATTTATTTCTTCAATAAGAAGACATGAAAGTCAAAATTACTCCTTTACCTGTTGGCTGCAGAATGGATGTTGTGTTAGCTGCCTGAAAACAACATTAATCTCCAGGTACATCTCCATCAGAGCTCTTGAACTCTTGTCAATGAGCAGTAATATTTTGAAAGGAATCTTTTATACTGAGCAGTAGCTCTCAGCAATGGGCTTAAAATATTCAGTAAGCCCTGTTGTGAACAGATGTGCTGTCATCCAGGCTGAGTTATTCAATATTTAGAGCATGGCTAGAGTAGATTTAGCATAATTCTTAAGGGACCTAGGACTTTCAGAATGGTCAATGACCAGTGGTTTTAACCTCAAGTCAGAAGCTGCATTGGACCCTAAAAAGAGAATCAGCCTGTCCTTTGAAGCTTGGAAACCAGGCATTGACTTCTCCTCTCTAGCTATTAAAGTCCTAGATGGCATCTTCTTCCAACCAAAAGCTGTTTTGTTTACAATGAAAATCTATTGCTCAGTGCAGCCATCTTCATGAATTATCTTAGCTAGATCTTCTGTTCTGAACTTGCTGCAGCTTCTCCATCAGCCCTTGCTACTTCATTTTGCACTTTCATAGTATGGAGACAACTTGTTTCCTTAAATTTAATGAGCTAACCTCCGTCAACTTAAAACTTCTCTTCTGTATCTCCCTTACCTCTCTCAGCCTTCAGACAACTGAAGAGAGTTAAAGCCTTTTTCTGGATTACAGTTTGGCTTAAGAGAATATTGTGGCTGGCTTGATCTTTCCAGGCCACTCAAACTTTCTCCATATCAGAAATAAGGCTGTTTGGCTTTCTTATCATTCATGTGTTCGCTGGAGTAGCACTTTTAATTTCCTTCAAGAACTTTTCTTTTGCATTCACAAATTGGCTATGTGTTCAGCACAAGAGACTTAGCTTTCAGCCTACCTTGGTTTCCACATGCCTTCCTCACTAAGCTTAATCATTTCGAACTTTTTGATATTAAATGCAAGATCTGCCACTCTTCACTTGAACACTTAGAGGCCATTGTAGGGTTATTAATTGGCCTAATTTCAATATTATTGTGTCTCAGGGAAAAGGGAGGCCCAAAGAGAGGGAGAGAGATGGGGGCAATGACCTGTTGGTAGAAAGGTCAGAACATAAGCATATATTAAACTTGCCATCTTATTGAGTGTGGTTTGTGATGCCTCAAAACAATTACAAGAGCAACATCAAAAATCACTGATAACAGATCACCGTAACAGGTATAATAATAATAATAATAAATTTGAAATATTGTGAGAATTATGAAAATGTGATACAAAGACCTGAAGTGAGCACATGCTATTGGAGAAATGGTTTCAATAGAGTTGCTAGTCACAGGGTTGCCACAAATCTTCAATTTGTAAAACACATAATATATGTAAACCTCGGTAAAGTAAAGCACAATAAAATGAAGAGTGCTTTTAAATATATGTATACACATTTAAATATATTTGCTTTTAGCAACTGCCTAGAACTATTACTAAGCAGGTCACACAAGATACATACAGTGTTGTTTGTTACTCATTTTCATCACAGTTTATGCTTTGATGGTTCTATCTTGAATACATATCCATATTAAGACTAAAGACGCAAACAGGTAATCATGTTTTTCACAAATCAAGAAATTATCACCAATTAAAAAACTGGGTCATCATCAAAAACAACACTTTAACATCTTTCCTGGATATTTTAGAAAGTTCATTAATTAATTTCAGAAATTAATTTAAAGGTAAGATGTAATTTATTTTGAGAAAATTAAACACTAAGCAAAATGAAAAAATGCCTAGAAACAAACATTGTTCTGTTCCTGAAAATGGCAGAAAAGATAACATTATCCAAATGTAAGGGAAAAAGTCTGCAAAAAGTAGGTTTTTTCCATATCTAAACTTAAAAGTCTATTCTCTAAATTTGAAAGTAGAACACAAAGCATATGTCTTATTTTTCTCTGAGATGTCAGAATATAGAGAACTGCAATTATTTGTTATAATTAAGAGAAAATATTTCTGTTTAATCCAACTATCTGGGAAATTGTCTGATGAACCATTAGAAAATGATTACTTTGTGTAATAGTGATTTTCGTAATCTTACATAGTGCTTTGCTATATTCTTTTTTCCTGTTGCATAAATGTGTTTCTTGTTTCCTAAGTAATGGGGCAAAGAGCAAATTATTTTCAAAGTATTTATTAAATGCCATATCACCGTAAAAATAATCTTAAAATTACTTGTTAAAGTATATTAAATTTACTGAAGAATTGGCTCATGTTTCTAAGGTAAATTCCTATACATCCATCCATTTTAGATCTGGAAAATGATTCCGACTATTTCAATAGGCTTTCCATGGACAGGTGACTTATCAACAAAATTCAAAGATTTTATGTATTTATTCATGATGTCATTGTGGGAACTGAAAAACATACTTGGAAAACTGCTCTTTGCAGAAATCCTGGGTGCCTTATTTGAAATAAATTTTTGTTGCTATTAGTCGGTGTGATTTATGTTTCAAATACAGACTCTCATTGTTTTCAGTAGGTTATAGGATGATAAATCTTGGGGCCTGGAAGTTGCTGAAAGCAAATATTTAGGCAGTATCCATATAATCAATTGGAAGAAACATTTGCATTGTTTAATCAAGCATAACTATACAGAAAGAAAAAATTGAAAAACAATTTTTCTGGTTAAGTAGAAAAAAACAGTTATAAGAGACATAGTTCAGGCATAAATACGCATAATCTACTTTTATTTTTTTCTAAGGCTATCCTATATTATCATTAAAGTCCATATTATTGATTCTGTTCTTTTATTCTTGTTTCTTTTTTGTCTAAGTCACTGCTTATGAACACATTACCCAGAAAATGTTTAGGGGAAATAAAAGCATGTAAAATTTAGATCAGAAAATATACTTTAGATCAACAGCTGTAGTCATGTGAAAAAGATATAAAATATTGGCTAATATTAATTTGTGAGCTTAATTTATTTTGTCATGCATATTTTCAAGTCTTAGTTGGCATTGAAAATTTTGATATCAAGTATGCTGGTAGGTAAATGTGTTACATAGATCATTTCCTATTAAATAGAAAAGCTGTGAAATAATAAATTACTATTGAAGTATTACACTTACCAGATAAAAACAGTGGATTGCTTATATTGAATTTTAGGGAAGAACAAAAACAAAAAGAACATCTTTTTCATTGTCTTAAAATATGTTATAGAGAATTATAAAATAAGCTGTTTTTTTTTCATTTTTAAAATAGACGTGGAAGCCTTACTTTACCGACAAAAATCAGGTCAGTATCTTTCAGGAATTAATCTTTACTTTGAAACATTATGCTGCATTGTGAGGCTGCTTTTGGAATCATAAAATTGGTGTGTTTCTTACACACTTGGTTTTGTGAATGAGCTCCCATGATGCCTCATTTACCCCACGTGACTCTGAACTCCTTAATGACAGGATTTTGGTCTATGTTGTTCACCCTATATTCATAATGCCAGGAGCAGTGGCTGCAATGGAGTAGGTCCTCAGTACATCTTTGTTTTAAATGAATAAAATAAATTGGGATGATCAATATAAGATTTATTTTGCCTACAAGAATTTTCTATATGAAAGTAACCAAATGCTTTGCAGGTAAACTTTCTGAAATAAACCAAGGACACCCTAACTTCTTACCAAAGAAGACATGGGACTTCTGAAAATAGCTTAATCTTTTTTTTAGGACATGAAAATGCATGCCCATTATCATATTATATCTATACAATGATGCCCTTGGAATCTACTGACTTGTGTAAGACAGTTTGTCCCTATTCCAGAGATTGTTTCTGAGTTTCTGTGTCTGCTTTTGATTTGCCTTTCTGTCCCCTGTCTTCTGTTCAACAACTAGCTCTATATTCTCATGGGATCATCATGTCTACTTTTAGCAGTCAGTTCCAATTCTTACCTATTGTTTTCAGTCCACTGGGCTGAGAACACCATCGATCCAAGCTCATTAGCCTTGTACTGTGGTAAGGATGTGAACTCTGAGTGAGGTCTCAAGAGATTTCTCCTGATGGGTCCAGTGAATAAGCAAGAATTCATACATGGGCTCAATGATATGTCTATTTGCTGCAAGAGGATTTGGGGACAACTTCTTGACTGCAATCTGCATTTCAGATAGTCAGAATTTTCCAGGTGTTTAACTTACATAAAGAATATTACTGTGCAGTTTTCTTTTGAAGCATTTATATTAAGTGTCTCCAAACCACATCTATAAACCATTTCTTCTTAGCCTTTGGCTAAATCTGTGTGTGTGCATTTGTTTGTGAAGCTACATAAGTTTGGTTTTGACAACAATTTATGAGAACATATGGGAAATGCTTTATCTTTTAAATGTGCTATTTACTGTTTGTCTTAATTTACTCCTTCATCTCTGGGATAGGTTTACTGACCGTAAGTCTTGGATTTTCCTGAATTGGATTTTAGTTCAAATTTCTAAAAGTTTATCTTAGTATCAGACCATGTGCCTTGACTATTTATTTGAATAATGCGTTCAGTTTGGGCTTAGAAAATTTAAAGGTTACAGAGCATAGAGAAGCATTAAAAACAAAGCACAATCCTGTAAGTCTCCAAATAAAAATGTTACCGAAAACATCTTTGAGATTTCTTTAATATGTAATCAACATGCAACTTTATGCAAAATTCTATTGCCATTGTTAAGTACTTTATTTCACAGAATTACTGAGAAAATTCTTTTGGAAACCAATGACTTGATGTATTTAATAAAAATATTTTTGTATTTGTAAATCTCAATAAGTGTGTGTGTATGTAAATTATACTTTTTGTTGTAAAGTACCCATTCTTATTGTGAGTTTTTGACTCAGCTGTACTTACAATAGCTTGACAAGGTTGCACATTTACATGCCATTTATTTAAGTATGGAGAAAATTTACCTTGATTTACAATAATGACATTTAAATAATTTGTAAGTTGTGTATACATAAATTTTAGTATTCAGCTGTAAACTAGAAATTGTAGACATTTGACTCAGATTAAGTAATTGTAGTCTATTCAGTACCTTTGTCACGTGAAACTATCTTTTAACTAAAGCTTCTGCGTTTTACCAAAAGAATAATAGTCTTTTGAAGCACCTTTTCAGGCATCTAAAAATTATTGGGTTTTGCTGCATTCTAATTTATGCATTTAGACTGGGTGTGAGAGTGACTGGAAAATTAGCCCAGACTTTCTTCTTTATGGCGGTATCCTGGAGAAGCAGAAGTGTACCATGGGCAATGGCTAATTACCATATTTATGCCTGAGTATTAAATTCAATGAGTATATCTCTTTGGGAGCACCTCCCAAAGACAAGAAATGGCTGTAATCAAGATTCACTTTCTAATGGCAAATCTATCATTTAGAGACACTACTAATGACAGCAATTCTCCCTTTCTTTCTTCAGATGGTAAAATAGCAGCAAGCAGATCAGATAAATTACTTTGTTCTCTTTTCTTATACTATTTATACTCAAAAGCAATAGGGTGGTAGCGCTTTGCTTTGGACATACGGCATATCTCCCCTGGAAAAATCCTTCAAATGCTTAAAATATAATCTCTCTTATTATTACAGACATGCTTTAATGTGTTTTTGTATAATCTGGGCCAGACATTTTAATCTTTGATCAATACTTACACAGGTGGTGAAATTTAAAATGGAAAATTGTTCTGGTTATTTGCTTAACCTAAAATATCTTAAACCTGTGATAGAAATGTGTATGTAAATTTAAGGCTTTACTTTCCTATATTTTCATTGGCAGGACATGCTGTTGTTTTTCTCTTCCAAGATTAATTCCTTAGTGATCTGCTTTAAAATCAATCTAGTTTCAACAGTTTTACTAGATCCCATCAGGTGATTGAATATCACCATTATCCTTTACTGTTTGTTTCTCTACCCACTGAAATGAAAAAATGAGCCATAGCAAATCAACAAGACTGCTTTTATGAAGTTTTTCTGAAATCCAACATTAAGATTATTGCTAATATCAATTTAGACTCAATTTTATTCTGGTCTATTGTACACAGCAATCAAAATAGCCCAATATACATTCCTGTGCTTTTCTTATAGGGCATTTTACATCCCTACCTCATTCTACAACATAAACAAAATGTAATTTTTTTTCTTTTTTTTTTATTATACTTTAAGTTTTAGGGTACATGTGCACATTGTGCAGGTTAGTTACATATGTATACATGTGCCATGCTGGCGCACTGCACCCACTAACTCGTCATCTTAAACAGCCTTCTTTGAGGGAAAACATAAACTGAGATTAGGCAGCAGCTCAGTTGTGTCAGGAAGACAGCAAGATTATTTTTCACAGCTATGGACAGGACTCATTAAGTTCCATCACAGTGATATAGTTAAGAGTTTCTCTACAAAATCTGGTTGCTACTTTTGTAAATGGGGGCATACGAGTTTTCAGCATTCTTTAGAAGCCCCCATTCACAAATGAGAGGGAAGTAAGGGTGCGCTTGGGGTTCTATAGTTCTCTGAAAGTTCTTTAAAATTCTGAGGAATTGAATTTATTTCTATGTGTCTCAGGGAACCTTCCAGGTCTGGGTATTATTTAGGAGGGACATGAGGTTCTCCAAAGCTAGAGCTGCCTTAAGTGAATAAAAATGGCAAGCAAGAAAACCCCCATCAACCACTCAACCAGTCAACATAAAACTGGACAAACTGGCCAGGCATGGTGGCTCATGCCTGTAATCCCAGCACTTTGGGAGGCCGAGGCAGGCAGATCACGAGGTCAAGAGATCGAGACCATCCTGGCCAACATGGTGAAAGCCCGTCTCTTCCAAAGAAGAGAAAAATTAGCCGGGAGTGGTGGCAGGGGCCTGTAGTCCCAGTTACTTGGGAGGCTGAGGCAGGAGAATCGCTTGAACCCGGGAGGCAGAGGTTGCAGTGAGCCGAGATTGTGCCACTGCACTTCAGCCTGGCAACAGAGCAAGACTCCATCTCAAAACAAAACAAAACAAAAAAACAAACAAAAAACAAACAAAAAAAAAACTGGACAAACTTCAGGGCATTGTTATCCCTCAAACTCTTCATTCTTCAATGAGATCAAGATTCCTACATTTGAGATAAGGATTATAGGCCAATACAGGACTTCATGTTTTTTGATATCCACTGATTTTTACTGATGTCAGAAACATAATTCATTTGTTCCCGTTACTTTAAAAATCTTCCTATCCGCACAGCTGAATCATGTTCACCTCTCTTATCCAGCCATTTCTCTCCATGAGGTAGGGATGAAGAAGCAGAATTACGTCTGTTTTTCTTTTCTACTCCATTCTGTGGTTTAAAATAAAAGTGTAAGCTAAACCTTCCAAAATTTTGTGCAAAATGTATGCAAAATCTAGCATGACTTTATTATGAAAAATATAAACATTTTATTTACCCTTAAGCTATAAAGTAAACATTTTATTTATCTTTGTGCATTGTATAAGCAACCTGTCTTTAAGCAAGATGAAGGCAGTGTACATCGCACTTAAGAGCAAAGGATTTCTTGGCAGATTTTTCTAACCGTGTGATCTTGGACAAATTATTCAGTCTCTTCTAAATATCTATTTTCTCATCTACAAATGAAGTAGTTTAATGGCACCAATCCCATAGAATTGAAGGTATTAAAGCAGTAAGGCATATAAAGTACTGTCATACAGATGTTGTACATTTGAAAAACATACTGACCATTACTCCTAATAACTTCAGCAGCAAGTATTTCTGAGCAAGTTTTATATAATAAAAACAAAAGGGATAAAGTAAAGTTAATAAAGTTAGTGAAGACGAATGTGACACACTGAATATCTAGGATGCCAGGTCTACTCATGTCAACATTAGAATGAAGAAATACTCCTCTAATAAAATGAAGAATCTAATATATCTCTGGGATTGAACTCGGGAGAGGTATGATGAGTATGGTGAACAAACACATCATGAATTAAATAAGTGATGTAAAATGCATCTAAGTGCGTTTGACGCAGTAAGTTTGCTGAGACAAGTCATATGTATTAAAGGGCAGGGTTTATCCCAGTTGAATGCTGTGTGTAAGACACTGGACTAGGTGCACTCATCTCACTTAATACAGTCATTTAATTAATACTTCTATTATGAAGTAGACACCATCTTATCCTTTTTTATGATGTACTTCCCATTTAATAGATAAGAAAACTTTGTTTTAGAAATGTTAGATTGTTTATCCAAGGACAGGCCAAGAACACAGAACACAGCCAGGGGCAAAAGTACAAATGCAAGTGTGTAAATAATAAAAAAGTTACAAATAAAAGGAACAAAGTAGCAAATAAAATGGTTTCTTTCTCCTAGTTTGACAAAAATACATTCGTGGCAAGCTGGAATGACATTTCCTATGCAGAATTTTTAGATTCATTGGAAATCAATGCAAGAACAGTGTTGCCTGTGCCCTATCCAAGAAGTAGCCCTGCTCCTTCTATCTCTGGCTTAGTCACACTGGGAGGGACAGCCCAGCTTTCCTATCTCAGTCCACCCCTTTCTGCAAACTGACCACCCTCTGTTCATTCCTCACACCTAGGGCTTCAGTCTTTGCAGTGTGGTCTCACCTGGGGCAGAAGATCTCAGGAAAGATGCCCATGCATGTCCAAGTAGCAGGCTTGGAGCTGCAGCCTGGGGGACTTAGAATATTGTCCAGAAATGGGGAGGGGCAGGCACAGGCTCTGAGTAGACAAAAGCTCTTCACCCTCACCCTGTATTCTGTGTTCTCTGAGGAAGGCCATGACCCAGGAAGGCCAGCATGAAACCAACATAGATCAGAGCAGTAACCTCTCTTGCCTAGGTCTAAGAGAGGTAGTGGCCAAGACCACACTGATTGCAAGAAGGGGAGCCCAGATGGGTTTGCTGAAAAGTGCATACTTTTCACACAGCTGAATACTTCTTTTCTTCCTTCTGCTTTGTCATCAAACTAAGATATTTATATATTAAAGTGCAGTTCTGAAACTACATGGCATCGAAGAAAGACAATGAGAGAGAGGGTAAAAGAGGAAAGGAAGAACAGTATGTGGAAAACACGGGTGGATAGAGGGAAAGAGGAGACAATGAGAGGAAACACTGCATGTGGAGAAAGGTAGTATAGTCATTGGAAGGTTACCTAATATAGGTAATAATATAAATCGACTATACATGATTTAAGCACTTGTATTCCTACAATAAAAAGTTTTATTATAGAATAGACATTAAAGCAGAATGTGATGCACATACAGGTTAAGAAGATTGCCAAAACAGAAAGACATAGCCAAGAAGATGTAATCTATCACATACATGTTCTCAAGATTAACAACTAGTTCTCAAATGAACTTCATAGCACCATTAGCCATATAGTTCAATCTAAATTTACAGGGTAGTTGGGGTGGCCACCTGTGTCTGCTGATTGTCTTTAAAAGAAAAATAAATAAATTTCTTGTATATTATGACTGGAGGTAGGTTTGCAATTTGTAACCAGGCACCAGCTGAAGTTAGGCTCCTACCTCCCAGGAACCTAGGAGATGGGGAAGTTATCTTCCTCTGTGATGACATGCCAAAGTGATGGTGCCAGGCCCTTGGGGAAACATTCTTGGGGTGCTTGTCTAGTCTTTAAAAATATTTTTATACATTTCAGAGAGGTAGAGAAATAAATCACAAGTTTTCTTTTTCTTTTCTTTTTATTTTTCTTTTTTTTGAGATGGAGTCTTGCTCTGTCGCCAAGTTGGAGTGGAGTGGTGCAATCTTGGCTCACTGCAACCTCCGTCTCCTGGGTTCAAATGATTCTCTTGCCTCAGCCTCCCGAGTAGCTGGGATTACAGGCATGTGCCACCACACCCAGCTAATTTTTGTATTTTTAGTAGAGACAGGGTTTCACCATGTTGGCCAGGCTGGTCTCGAACTCCTGACCTCGTGATCTGCCCGCCTCAGCATCCCAAAGTGCTGGGATTACAGGCATGAGCCACCACACCTGGCTGAAATCGCAAGTTTTCTAAAGTAAATAATGTAAGCAAAAGTGTGTAGGGAGAGAAGTCTCTTCTCCTATTTTGAGTATGGAGAATTAAACTACTTATTTTTACTTGCATTTGCTCTTACGTATTCTTCAAGTTTTACTTACAAATAATGTGCTTCATTCTCTTGTCTATTCATTGTTCAAAATGTATGTCTTCCACAACTTTACAGGAATATCATCATTATTATGACATTATTAATTCTAAAGTGTTTCAATTTTATCGTAAAGATTTAAAAAAATGCCTTGACGGAAAGCACATATGCATCATGTAAGACAGTATTTCTTCTCTTAAAAGTGATCTTGTTGGTGAATGTATTTACTAAATAAATATGAATTGAGTATCCTGTATAGTTCAGGCAACCCTCTTGTCACCTGGGATACTTCAGTGAATTAAACAGGCAAAGAAACATTGGGTTTATGCAGCTTAAAACCTAGAAGGATACAGTCAATAAACAAAAAACATTATAAGCAGTAAACATGTTATATTACAAGGTGATAAAATCTATGGGATAAAATAGAGTAATATTAAATATAATGGTATTTGGGAGTATAAAGGTGGGGATGAAGTTGCAGTTTTAACTTGTCAGAGTGTGCCTCACTGAGATGAAATTTAAACTGAGACTTGAAGGAGGCTAACTCTACAACTAATTAATGAGTAAATGGTTACATCTTTGCAGGAATACAGAAAAGAGAGTCAGATATGTTATCTTAATTTTGTCAGTTATAAGGAACAGTAGCCAAGGACAGTGTGGATTCAACATAGCAGAATATTTTGCTGGGTGTCTACGTTCATTTGCCTTGCTATCCATAAGGAAATATCTGAGGCTGGGTAATTTATGAAGAAAGGGGGTTATTCACCTCCTGTATTTGAAGGCTGTATAAGAAGCATGGCACCAACCTTTACTTCTGGTGAGGGTCTCTGGGTGCTTCCGCTCACGGCAACGGCCAAGGGCAGCTAGCCTTTGCAGAGATCACACCGTGAGAGAGGAAAAAAAAGAGAGGGACCAGGAGGAATGACAGCTCTGTGGGAAGTAACAGAGCGATAGCTCACTCATTACCAGGAGGACAACCCAAGCTATTCCTGAGGGGTTTGCCCACATGACCCAAACAATTCCCAACAGGCCCTACGTCCATTGCAGGGATCAAATTTCAACATGGGTTGTGGGGAGACAAACTCCTAAACAATAGCAGTGGGAAGAGGTGGAATGCTGGAACTTGGGACTTATGAATGGGGAAGAAAGCAGATTGGGGAGTTTCTGCTCTGTCCAGGAGAAGAAGAGTCTCTCTAGCACACATCAATGATTGAATTTCCACAGCTTGATTCTCCTCTCTTTCTTAAGGTCTTAGAACCATGACAAAAAGACATGGATAGGTGGTATATGCTGTTCAAGTGCTGCCAGAATAATAAGACTTGTATAAAATAAAAAAGTGGCTTTTGATAGTGTCATAATCAGACCACTTTTATAGTCTGTGCTAACAATGCTGTTTTTGAATAAAATCTTCTGTTATTTGCTGTAGGTGGCTTCTCTTATGGTAGTTCATCCTCTGGTGACTTTGACAGAAAAAAGCCATTCTTTAGCTTAGGACTTGGTGCTCCAGGAAAGGCTGAAGACAAGTCCGGAGACAGACAGGATGCTGGAAGTTCAAAGTCAGAAGACACCCCACCAGGTACTGTTCCAGAAAAACATATGTACCTAGCAAGCAAGTGCTTTTTGTTTTCATTTTGGATAATCTGATAACCTACGTTTTATTGAAGACAAAGCCTGCATAGAAATAGTGGAAACCCTAAAGATGCTATTTCCAGGGCCAATGAGAGTGATAAATTCTGTCTTTAGAGAATTGTGGCAAAAAAGTTTACATTAAATTAATTATTGTCCTGATAATATTTATTTTTAATGTTATCTTTATATTTAGTATCTTTATTGTTATGACATATTTCAGTGCATAAATTAATAATTTAAAATGCTCCCTGGACCCAAATGTACTATAGAATCTCTCCATTCACATTTCTATAATCTAACCACCATTCATTTTCTACACTAGGATTCTCTCTTACACACTCAGTTTACTAAATAGTAGCATAAAGCTGAGTTTCTAAACAGTGTGTAGACTCCATTTTTTTTTTTTAGGAAAAATTTTAAATGTCTTTAGGTGAGACATTTAATCTCATTTGACATATCTTTCCCTGCTGGCCTATTTAAACTTTCAGTGTGCTTGCCTGGTCTCTGAAATCTTTAGAGTTTATACCTCTACATGGGAAAGAAAGAGGTTCAGTGAAATAAATAACTCCAATATTTTATATGAAAATTTAATATCTGAGTCCATGTAATAAAAAGGCAGAAATAGCTCTGGGTATAGAGGTGTGGTTGTAATATCTTTAGGCAGGACATAAAATTTTATCTCTTTTCATGAGTTTGGTAATGTTTTATCCTCATACATTATGTAGTGCCCATTTAATAGTGAAATAAACTTTGTTTAAGGAAACTTTGTTTTAAAAATGTTAATTTGGTTAGCTGAAGACAGGCCAAGGGCCCAGTCATGGTCAAGAGTATAAATGCAGGTATATACATAATTAAAAGTTACCAATAAAGGAACATAATAGGACATAAAATGTGTTGCTTTTTCTACCTTGACAAAAGTATGCTTGTGACAACCTGGAAGCCAGGATCCAATGCAGAATTTTTAGGTTTATTGGAATTCAATGCAAGATCAGTGAGGACTGTGTCCTGGCTAAATTCCCCACAGTCATGCTCCTTCTGTCTCTGGCTTATTCCCATACTGGCAGGGACTTCCCAGGTTTTCTATCTCAGTCCGTCTCCTTCTGCACACTGACCACCCCTTCTCCATCCCTCAGACCTAGGGGATGGTATTTGCAATGTGGTCTCACCTGGAAAAGAAGGTCTTAGGAAACATGCCCATGCATGCCCATGTAGCAGACTAGGGACTGCAGCCCTGGGGCCCTAGAATGTGATCCAGAAAGGGAGACTGGGATAGCACAGGCTCTGGGTAGGCATAATCCCTTCACTCTTGGCCTGTATTCTGTGCTCTCTGAGGAGTGGCATGACCCCAGGAAGGCCAGAGGAAGATGTGGGTAGACCAGAACAAGAATCCCTGTTGCCTGAGTGGAAGAGAGCTACTATCCAAGGCTACCAATTTCAAATGGAGGAACCCAGATGGGTTTGACTTAAGAGTTTATACTTTTGCTCTGACTGAATACTGCTTTGCTTCCTTCTGCTTTGCCACCAAACTAAAATATTTATATATTAAGATGCAGCTCTGAAACTACATCACATTGAAAAAGACAATAAGAACGATGGTAAAAGAGAAAAAGAAGAAGAGTGTGTAGTGAAGAATGGTAGATAGAGGGAAAGAGGAGAGAAAGAAGGGAAATACTGTATATAGGAAGAGTAGTACAGGTAATAGTGGTTGAAGGGTTAGGTAATAAAACAATAGTATATATTGGCTATTCATAATTTAAACATTGCTTTAGTCCTAAAACAAACACCTACATGCAAATTTTATAATTTCAAAATCTCTTAAATGTTAAATGCCTTTCCCTAACACTACATAATAGATTATTATTTTGACTATTCTCATAATCACAGACATATTTTATTTTTCCTATTTGTTTTAGAAAAGTAGAGATATACTTGCTAGAAACATGGAAAATGGCTAAGAATTCCAAGAGAGGTTGTTGGGGAAATGTCTTTGAAAACAGTCTCCTGCCACCTCTGAAAATCTGTTCTGACAGGCATCTCGCTATAAAGATTGCAGACACACAGAAATATTTCTTTTTTATAAAACAAGCAGATAAAACAATTACATGTAAGTTGTGAAGATAAGAAATAACTAGTTTTCTAGTGGACTTGACAGCATCATTAGCTACAGGGTTCATCCTACATTTACATGGTAGTTGGGGTAGCCATCTGTGTTTACTGATTGCTTTAAAATAAAAACTAATTTCTTGTATATTATGACTGGAGGTAGGTTTGTGATTTGTAGCCAAACACCAGCTGAAGTTAGCCTCCTACCTCCCAGAAATTTAGGAGATAGGGAAGCATCTTCCTTATGACTACATTTCAAAGTGCTGGCCCCCAGCCCCTTGAAGAAACATTCTTGGGGTGTTTATTTAGTCTTTAAAAATGTCTATATACATTTCAGAGAGCTAGAGAAAGTACACACAAGTTTTCTGCAGGAAATGATCAAATAAAAGGTATTTGTGGAGGGAGAAGTCTCTTTCCTTATTTTAATAGGCAGAATTAAGCCACTTATTTTATTGTATTTGTGATTACGCAGTCTTCAAGTGTTATTTACAAATCATTCACTTCATTTTTTGGTCTATTTGGTGACCAAAATGTATGTCTTCCACAACTCTACAGGAATATCACAGTTATTAAGATGTTATTAATTCTGAAGTGTTTACATTTTATATAGAGATTTCAAAAAATATACAAATGGCATGACAGAAAGCATATACACTTCATGTAACAAGGTGTTTATTACCTTAAGAAGTGGTCTCTTTTGGTGACTACATTTATTAAATAAATACTGAGTGCTCTCTATTGTTGAGGCACTGGTCTGGACAGCTGAAATCCCTCTCTCAATAGAACAGGCAAAGAAAACTTGAGTTTATGGAGCTTAAAATGTAGAAGAAGGGTACAGTTAGTACTCAATAAGCATTATAGACAGTGATAAAAGGTGCATCCCAAGGGGATATATTTTACCTTGTGTATTACAAGGTGATAAAGTCTGTGGGATAAAATAGAGTAATATAATGGTTATTGGGAATGTAACAGTGGAGTGGGGTTGCAATTTTAAGTTGTCAGAGTGTGCCTCATTGAGATGAAACTTAAGGAGGTGGATGCTACAATTAATTCATGACTAAATGTTTACATGCTTTCTTCCTTGCAGAAATACAGAAAAGAGAATCAGGTATGTTATCTTCATTTTATCAGCTATAAGGAACAGTAGCCAAGGACCATGTGGATTCAACATGGCAGAATATTTTGATTGGGGGAAGTGGGATGCTAGAACTTGGGGCTTAGGAATGGGGAAGGAAGCAGACTGGGGAGTTTCTGCTCTGTCCAGGAGAAGAGTATCTAGTACACATCAATTATTGAATCTTCATAGCTTGATTCTCCTCTCTTTCTTGAAGTTTTAGAACCATGACCAAAAGATGCAGATGAGGTGATTAAGTCAACCAGTGTTGTATATTGTTCCAAGTGTTGTCGGGATAATGAGACCTACTCAAAATAAAATGTGGCTCTTCATGGTGTCATAATTAGACTACCTTTTTAGTCTGTACTAGCAATGTAAACATTTTTTCTTCACTGTAGGTGGCTTTTTTTATGGTAATTCATCCTCTGGTGACTCAGACAAAAAAAAGCCACTCTTTAGCTTTGAATTTGGTGCTACAGGAGAGGATGAAGACAAGTCCAGAGAACGCTGGGATGCTGGGAATTCAAGGTCAGAAGACAGCCCAGCAGGTACTGCTCCAGAAAAAAATACTTACCTAGCAAACAAGTGCTTTTTGTTTTCATTTTGGATCATCTGATAATCTTTCTTTTGTTTGCAGCACATGGCTTTAATAGTCATAGATACTCTAAAGGCACTGATTTCAGGGCCAATGAGAGTGATAAATTCTGTCTTTAGAGAATGTTGGCAAAGATGTATACATAAAATTAATTGTTCTCCTGATAATTATTTTCATACGTGCTCTTCATACTTGGTACTATTATTCTAATGATGAATTATTTTTCTGACATTTTTACTGTATAAGTTAATAATCAAAAATGCTTCCTGGGCCCAAATGTAGTATAGATTCTGTCCACTCATGTTTGTCTCTGTATCTAACCACAATTGATTTTCTATATCACGGTTCTCTATTAAACTAACATATCCAGTTTGTTGAGTGATATGATAAGGAAGAGTTCCTAAACAGTTTGTGGCCTGCAATTTTGTTTTTTAGAGGAAAAAATTTAAATTTGTTTAGGTGAGGTGGGGTCCTGCTGGTTCAATACAATTTTTCCTACTGTTCTACTCAAATTTTTACTGTACTTGCCTGGTCCCTGAAATCTCTATAGTTTGTACCTCTACAAAATGGGAAGGAAGCAGTCCCAGTGAGGAAAATAAGTTCTATATTTTACATTAAACATTAATAGTTTTGTCTCTGAGGTAAACAGGCAGAAACAGCTTTGGATGTAACATCTTTATGAAGGACACAAAATTTTCTATTTTTCGCTCACCTGTTTTGGGACTGACAAACTCAGTAGGACTAAGGAGATAAGACAGATCCATTTACACTTGTTTACATTAGGTGTTAGTCATTTTCTCATGTTCTGTAGAGCACAATAAAAGTTTATCGTTGATGGCCCCAAAGTTTCACCTTTCTTATGGAATTATTTCAAATCTCATGGTAAATTGGTTGCCATTCTTACTCCTGATTCTACTACGTAGAATTATATATGGAAAGATATGGAATAAGGGAGATCAAGGAATATATCAGAAACTAAAATGTAGCTCTGCTTCAAGCAGTGTGCAGGGATTAATTTCTTGTATTGTATGAATGAATAAAACTTTTCTGTGGTAATGATTGTATTTTTGTATGGCAGATAAAACCAGTTCAGCAGGTGGTACTGTTTGGTGGTACTGCTTCAAATCAAAATGAAATTGGTAGGGGTCCCCGATCAAAATGGATTAGATGTAGGTTCAGTAAATGGATTAGCTGACTCTGACTCTGCTGCCAGGGAAACCAGGTACTCTGTGTTGTTTCTTAGTTTATGCTTTTGTCAGAATAATCAATCAATTGATTTAATTAGCAAAGCAGGAATTGCTGGTGTTTTTGACAAATACACATTTAATGTTAGAGGAATTCATGAGAAAAATTTGTAAACTCTTTGTCTGGTTCATAAAAAATCTATATTAACTTCAACAGAAATCAGTAATTTAAACAATTTAGTGAAGAGGCAAGTAGGATTGAGGCTTCCCAGGAGCTTAGACCTGGCAAGAAGAGTTTCTATCCCCACTCTTTCACACTAACCTTTGGGAAAACCATTTAACCTCTCTTGTTCCCAAGTTTTGTCATCTGGAACAGAAAAATCTTGGGCTCTTATGTTTGAATGACATCTACCATGTCAACTTTTAAAATCCCATTACCCATATTTGAACTAGTTTTCTTGAAAAAGAAGGCTGGAGAAAATAAATTTACAAAAGTATGGATGAATAGCATTTCATATTCAGAAACTAGAGCCAATGAAGGAAGTGAATGACAAGAATGTATAGTAGCTCTAGGTATTTTTGATTTAGAGCAATTTACCTGAAAAGATGTGAACACTGGTAAAAACAAGAACAAGGAGTTCACTGGTGGTGAATCCATGGACCTTGGTGCTCATGTCAGTGACTCAGGAATTCTGATCCAGAGACTATTAATACAAAATACAAATAATTCTTATTCTTTCTGTATTACTCCCAATAACACTTTAATTTTTCATTAGGCAGAAACATTTGCCTTTTGATTTTGGAGTTGGTGGTGAAAAGAAGAGTGAATTAGGATTTGGTTTTGGTAATTCTGGCTCAGTTGGTGTCAGTGGTCTTCAACAAAAGGCTTTGGTGAAAATGAAATACAGAGCGCTGGAAATCAAGTTCCAGTGATCTGGATATTACTATTCAGGTTTTTGCATCGAAATAAAGAATCATAAGATGTGTTAAAATACTCCCTTGGTGACAATGATTTTTTTCTTTCTTTCTTTTTTTTGTTTTCAACAGATAGCACCAACACAAGATATGGTGCTGGCTTTAGTAGCAGTGGTGCCTCTCTGGATGTGGGATTTGGTTGGGGGACATCTGATGAAAAGGGATTGGAAGTCGGTAAAGCTGATGGGAGTGAAACTAGAGGCAGTGGATCTGCTGGGGGTGATACCATAGTCTTTGGACCTGACGCAGGTAGCTCAGGTATTCCAACTAAGACTCATTCCTCAAAATTTTACATTGATTCAGTTAATTAATTGGTTAAGATACTTTTATTTTAATGTCACTTAACAACGAGATTAATTAATTAATATTAACTTTAATCACATTTTGATTTTCCATTAGTTGGAACTGGTTCTTCTGGTTTGAAACTTGGAGCAGGGAAAGGTGATGCTGCATTTGGTTTTGAAGTTTCTGATTCGAATTCATTTGGTGACACTGGCATTAGTAGCAAAACAGTTGAAGGAAATCAAACGAGTAGTTCTGGAGGATCTGTTTCCATTGATCTAGGTATTAATATCTGACTTTTGTGCACAAAAACGTCTGAATCATAAAATATTTTCAATACACGGTGACAATTATTTTATATTCTGCAGGTGATACCAGTTTAAGAAGTGAGAATCAATTTGTTGGTGGTAGCTCTCGAAATTCGATATCCAATTTATGGGATTCTGGTCAAGAGGGATTTGGAATCAATGAAATTGGAGGGAGTGGAATGAGTGGCAGTGTATCTGCTGAGGCTGGATTCAAAGGTTTTGGATCTGATGCCAGTAGCTCAGGTATTCTAGCCAGTTTTGTTCCTGAGATATCCACCTGAATTCCAAATATTCATTTATTTAAAAATATTTTGATTTTTCTGTTAGTGGGAATGCTTGAGTCTCTTGAATTTGGACTTGGAGGAAAAAAAGTTGGAGCTGGATTTGATTTTAAGTATTCTGGTTCAAGGAAATTTGGTGGTAATGAGCTTAGTGAAAATGGAATAAAATTTACTAGAGAATCTAGTTCCAGTGATTTAGGTATCGATATTTAATTTCTTTGCATTAAAGTTTGAATCATAAACTTATTGAAATGCATTCTGATGATAACCATTTTATATCGTGTAATTGGTACCAGTGCAATAAAAAAGGGATTTTTTTTTTTTTTTTTGTGACAGAGCAGAAAATTTGGGCTTTGGTTTGGAGAAATTTGGTCAAAAGGGATTTGGAACAAGTGGATCTGGTTGGAATGAGCAGAGCAGCAGTAAATCTGATGTCAGTGGCGCAGGTGGTTTAGTCCTGGACTCTGCTCTGGTGAAATTTAAATTGATTTCAGCCTTTCATCCATTATTTTATTAACATTTTATTTCTTCACCAGTGGAAAAGTCCTGGTTGTTTGAATTTGGACTTGGAGAAATGAAGGGTGGAGCTGAATTTAACTTTAGAGATTCTGGTTCAAATCAATCTGGTGACAATGGCAATAGTAGTAAAGATTTTGATGGAAATGGAGTAGGTAGTTCTGGAGGCTATAGTGCTAGGTACTGATTGTTAATTTCTGTGCACGAACAATTCTGAATCATAGTATGCATTGAAAGTAATTCTAGCGACCATAATTTTGTATTCAACAGGTGATTCAAGTGCAAGAAATGGGTTTGAAAATTCTAGTGGTATCTCTGAAGATTCAGGAGTCATATTGGGGTCATCTGATCAACATGAAGTTGAACTCAGTAGAACTGGTGGGAATAGAAAGAGAAGCAGTGAACCTGCTGAGGCTGGAAACTTGAGTCCTGGATCTGATGTCAGTGACTCAGGTATCCTAACCTGGACTCTATTTCCAAGAAATTCCAATTAATTTCTTTCTTCTTTATTTCTTTTACTCACATTTTGATTTTCTATTAGGAGGAAACACTTGGTCTTCTGGTTCTGGAAGTGGTGAAGGAAGTAAGAGTGCAGATGGACTTGGTGTTGGTGCTTCTGGACTAAATGAATTTGGTGAAACTGGCCTTAGTGGTTCAGGTACCTGTGATAATGGAAGCAATGTTACTGGATCTTATTCCTATGGCATAGGTGTTGAGATTTCCAATGATCAGAAAATCAGAATTCTAAGATACATCTTATAATAACAATGAAAATTGGAAACACTATTAATAGTAATTTAAAAGCAAGTCTGCATTCTTGAATGTTGAAATATACTTAGATGTAATCAGGCAAATGATATTTAACATTTGTTGGCGTAAGATGTGGAACCGGTTTCACAGCTGTGAATATATCAATGTGGAATTCTTTTTGTTGCTTTTATGTAAAATTGATTTAGAGTCAGTTGAAGAGATAGTTAAAGTAGCAGCTGAACTGTTGGTCTCAAACTTTGTATCCCAAATCTGGACTTGGTGGCTTTAGTTTTCTTTGCAAGCCCATTGCTGAGAAGAGTAAGACTTTCATCCATTTTTAAAATCCTTATAAAATTTAATATTTCCACTTAATGAAAACATTCGATTGTATAGTCTTGGAATTTGTAGTACAAATTGTTAAAATAATATGTATTCTTGATGCAGAAACTGTTTTGATGCTGTTACCAGGGCCGGAATGTCCTGGGAACCACTAGAGTAGGCGACAATAGAACTGGGGGCAGTGGATCACTTCCAGTAAAATGGAGGTTCTGGAAAATATTCAGGATTAATCTTTAGAATTCAACTTCAGGATTAATATCTTTTTCTTAAAAAGTGAAATGTAATGAGCAAGACATACAGTGTAGTGTAGTAACAGTTGACCTGACACAGGATTGACTATCAATTAACCTGTTCCAAGAAAGGCCTGGCCATACAGAAATAATAATTTTAATTTTGGTCGCTCTTAAACTTTGGACATCAGTTTTGAAGTCAACACTTCCATAGAACTAAGAAATTTGAAGTCATTTATTATTTATTGGCATGGATTTTTTTTAATCACAGTTGGTACAAATGGTTTAAAAGACACCTAATTTAGGAACTCCAAATAGGCTACCATTAGCTCAGGTATTCATATTTAGGTTTTCTTTCTGAGAAATGTATTCAGAATAATTACATCTTATGTTTCTAATGTGGAGTGGTTACCAATTTGTGGATTTTTTTTTTTTTTGGCTATTTGGATGTTAGATTTTAACTGCTTTGATTTTTCCATGTGAGATAGACTTTACTAAGTAGTGTTATTTTGGGTAGTGTTCCTAATGGCAGTAAATCTAGTGGCTTTGAAATGGGAAGTCTGAATCTCTTGACATTAATGAACGTGTCAGTTCATTTAGATTAGTGGTTTTCATATTTCTGGTTTCTGTGAGTGCAGAATCTTTTGTTTAATTGACCTCTTGAAATAGTAGCCAGGTTTCCTAAAAGTAAAACAATTCAGAACGGGAAACAGTTAGGTTGACACTGGGATAGGAGACCTAGAACCCTGTGTACTGAACTCTTTTCCCTTACCCTTGACAAGTTTTAAGACAAATGATCTAGAAAAAAATTGATTTGGTGTCAGTTGATTTAGAGGCGAGGCATTTAATTTTCTTACCCCAGCAAATTTTTGAGTTGATATTTTTTTTCTTGTACAGCTTTACACGGTCTTAGTCTGCTAGCATTAGCATTGCTGGACTAGGACCTATGGTCTCTCTGTCAGATATTCTTTAAAAATCACTTTACCAAGTAAAATTATACATATAAAATAGCCTGATAATTTGTATTAAAACAGGTGTCACAAGCTCGTCTGAATATAGTACGTCTGGACCACTCAATACTCCAGGTAATCTGATTTATGACTTTGGGTGTTTAAAAAGGTACACACATATATATACACTTACAATGTTGTAATGTTCTGCTGATTATTGATTTACTAGGACTTGATATTATTTTTTCTCATATTGAACTCTTAAGTGCTACTTCTCTTTGGATACTAAAGTTCAGATGGCCAACTAAGTATTTGAAACAATTTCATGAACTAGAGAGATTAAACCACATTTTAAGGGAATTCAAATAAAACATATTACAACTCCTTTACTATTTTAGACATAGTATTTTTAAAATGCCCTCATAAATAAATTAGGAGTTCAATATATTTCCACTCAGTCTGAGTAAATACAACCTGTAGTAAAGAGAAGAAGCTTCAAGATAGATGATAAAGGCATTTTGGAAAAGATTTTACAATTCTATCAAAACATCTACTTTTGTTATTGTTGTTGTTGCTTGCTTTTAGGCTTTACCCTATGATTGAATATAAATTTATTTGGTTACAAAAAAGGGTCATTAGATATAAACAATCATGGGAAATGTAAAGTTTTAAAGTATACAGATTATGCCCTGTGAGTGGGAGAATTGAATTTTCCTTATAGAAAATTAAATTATTAGTATTAGATAATAGACTGATTTACTAAAATGTACCTCGGTCCTATTTGTGTCATGACTCCTGATAAAAATTGCCATGCAATGTTTTATTTCCAAAGCTGAAAAATATTTCTTTAAGGGGTGCAGCATATGTTAGTAATTGTACAGGGCCGCAAATGCATAAGCTCTTAATGATTCGTGAACATACTGAAAAAGTGTGGACTGCAGAGTTAATCATGTATGTGAGTGACTTTGGCAAGTCCCAGCTCTCACAAAGTTATCTATTATATGTGTCATATAATATACAGAATAAAAAATTCATTGATGGCCTTCAATGCCCACTTTTAAGTTCCCATGTAGAAGTTCCAATATCTTGTATATTTAAAATGAATATATGTCTTAACATTGAAATAATCTATGCATTGTGTTGAATAGAAAAAGGATCCCACATTCCAGAAGCAACTCCAAAATACTCAGAAACAAATGCAATTATTGGTAAGTAAAAATGGTTGTGATATTCATTCATATATTTATGCCCAAGCCAGTACCTAATGAGGTCACAGAATCAAATTTACAAAATTTGAAACTAGTTTTATTTATTTATTTATTTACAAGGTCTCATTCTGTCATCCAGGCTGGAGTGCAATGGTGAAATCATAGCTCACCATAACCTCTGACTCCTGGGCACGAATCCTCGTGCCTTAGCCTCCTGGGTAGCTGAGACTATAGGAAGGCACCACCATGCCTGGATATTCCTTTTTCTTGGTAGAGGCAGAGTCTTGCTATGTTGCCCAGTCAGACTTGACCTTCTGGCCTCGAATGATCCTCCCACCTCAGCTTTCCAAAATGCTGAAATGACAGGCATGAGACGCTGTGCCCAGCCTGAAACTAGTTTTTAAAATGTCCCCATCATCTGTCTGTTTAATCGTTGTATGTTTGAGTGATATCACATTTGTACTATTTTTTCTCCAAAAAACATGTATACACACACACATATATACATACATCTATACACATTCATATATACACACATTTATATGTATAGAGATAAATGACATAATTCTTTACCTTCATTCAGTATAAATGGGACTTCATTCAGACTTAGAAAAACTATCTCTACAAAAAAAGCAAAGCAAGAAAGCATACAAACCACCACTTCCCTCCATATATTCCTTCCCATATTAGAGACAATTTTTGTTTTCCTATGGGAAGCAAGATGTTTTAAATCTTGCTTTATTTTAGCCAGAATAGCCAACTTAGGGTATGCTAAAGAAGTACTCATGTACTAGTTTTAGTGAGTCTTTGCAGTAGTGAAAGAAAGAAAGCACTGATTTAAGGTGGTGGCTGTGAGAATTGAACCTGTCAGTGATTTTATTTCTCTTAGGACAAAAACACTTTAAAACAGACCTAGAAGGTATGCTAATTGTTCTAAATAATTATGTACACGTTCCTCTGAATATTTTATAGGTGAAATATCTACCTGGAGCAAAGGAGCATATAAATCTTTCAACGGCCGCATCTTTTTCTTTGAATCTTCATGCCCGTACACTTTCTGCCGTCACTGCGTTGAATCTGGAGGGGATTTCAATATTGAGATCAAACGAAACAATGATAGTGAGATTGAAAAAATAACAGTTCTAATTGACAATAACGACATCTCTATTTTTGGTGACACCATTTTAGTTAATGGAGAAAGGTAAATAACGTAGAGTTTTGGGTAAATGATATAAAATTATTTGAAGTAACCTAAGCAAAAAAGGAAAAAAAAAGAAAAAGATAAAAAGGGAGATGATACTTTCTTACTATTTTGATGCTCTTATCGATATTTATAATTGATCATTGGCCAAGAGTTTGATAAATGTGTAAGACTTTGACCTATTTCGGATTGTAAGACATTATATTTATTCCTATAACAAGAAGGAAAAAAATTCTGTTGTTTGAGTATACTGACTATCTAGATTATGGGAAACGTGTATTCAACAAAACTGAATATTTTTGTTGAACATCTCAGGACATTTCAGTTTTCCTTTGCAAGTTTAACACCAAGTATAAATTTAAGATTTTATAAGTTAGAAATTGAGGAGATTAAAACTCTTAGTCCATAATTTTTAGAGGGAGCAGTTCAGATTTGGAAGGGATGGCATATTTGAATACTTTCCAGGATAAGAAAATGAGGCATGATATTCTACTTGTGAACATTTCAAGTTATTTCTTCTGACACCAAACCAATGTTTCATCCTGTTAATTTCTCCAAAGCCCCAAGGATCTATTAGTTGTTTTTTAGAAGTTCTTCCAATATTCAAAAAAGCCATTGTTTCTCTTTCTCTGAATTGATAAAAAAAACTTCAATATTTACCAGCAAGTATAAGACACTAAATTGTTGGGTGACATGAATTATCAGAAAACATATTATAATAGTATGATTCTTACCTTTTTACATATACTTGTATTTTATATTTTTCAGTGTACAGATACCATATAACAATAAATTGATTCACATAAAAAAATATGGAGAACATAATGTTCTGAATAGCCGTAGAGGAATCCTGACTTTAATGTGGGACAAAAATAACAAACTCTCAGTAAGTCTATCTATGATTTTCTTATAATCCTGTGCTCTTTGTCCTTTAGTTAAGTTACAAAAACAATTCATTATTAGGGAAGTAAGAGCTAAGGCTTATTGAGAAATCTCTATGTATTAGTCACTATACTAAACATTATCTCATTTAATATTCAAAATATCTTAAAATACTATTAATAATATTTTGCAAGTGATGAAACTCAGGAAATGCAGAATAAGAAAGTTATTAGGCTGGTGCGAAAGTAATTGCAGTTTTGACCATTACTTTTAAATGGCAAATACTGCAATTACTTTTGTACCAAATAATTTTTTCAAAGACACATAATTAGTAAATGGTGGCCTCAGAACCTATTCAAATTCCAGAGCCAGGTCCTTAAGAAAAAGCCCTCTAACATCTCTAAGTAACCAGCTTAGATAGAATTGAATTTGAGGAGGCGTGGCCCTTTGGTTTGGGTACATTTTGTTTTGAGATATGTTTAACATTTCATGAACATATACATGTAATTTATTTTTAAAGCTCACTCTTCACAAGCAGTATCCAACTTGTGGTCTTTGTGGTAACTTCAACAGCACTCCAGGTAACATTCCAATGTATCATTCCTAAGAACTTGCTTTCCAAAATAAAGCTAAAAACTAAAATAATTTTTCAATTTTCTTTTGTCTAAAGAATGAGAACTCATTAAAATGAAAAAAAATTTTACATTGCGAAGTTCATATGTAGCTTGAAAATAATGCACACATAAAAAGAATAACTTAAACTAAACAATCCTTTCTTTTTAAGGGCAAGATATTAATGAGCACATTGCCAATAGTAAAATTCCTGGTGATTGTCCCAATGCTGTTGGTAAAAGCTATGAAGTTTGTGAAGATGGAATACAGGTAAGAAATTTATATTTCCTTGTGTAGCAAATTCTAGCAATAGTTCCCTTGGTTTCTTTTTTAAAATAAATGTTATTGTGTATATTTAAGATAGACAACATGTATATATGTTTGTCTGGTATGTGATACACATGGATAGTAAAAAATTTACTACAGGGAAGCAAATTAACATATCCATCATCTCATCTGAAAGATACTTCAACTTTTTTTTGTTTGTTTGTTTCTGTGGTAAGAGCAGCTGAAATCTGCTCATTTAGCATGAATCCCAGATACAGTACAATTTTATTACTTACAGTCTTCAGATTGTACATTAGATCTCAAGACTCCCCCAGCCCCTGTAACCACTGTTTTGTTCTCTATTTCTCCAGACTTAATTTTTTAAAAAAGATTACACATGTAGGTGTTGCACATCTTTATTTGTAAAAAGATTACACATAAAGATGTTGCATGATCATCTTTCTTCCTGTTTCTGGCTTATTTCACTAGTATAATGTCATCCATGCTTATCTATGTTATGCCAAATGGCAAGATCTTGTTCTTTTTTAGGGCTGAATAATATTCCATTGTGCATATATGAGCCACAGTTTCTTTATCCATTTGTTTATTTGTGAACATTTAGGTTGTTTCCATATGTTAGTTATTATGATTAATGCTGCAATGAACACAGGAGTGCAAATATCTTTACAAGGTGGTATTTCCTTCGGGTATATGCCCAAAAGAGAGATTGCTGGGTCATATAGTAGTTCCTTTTTTTTTTGTGACAGGGTCTCACTCTGTCACCCAGGCTGGAGTGCAGTGGCATGATCTCTGCTTACTGCAACATTCGCCTTCCTGGTTCAAGGGATTCTCCTGCCTCAGCCTCCCGAGTAGCTAAGGTTACAGGCGCATGCCACTAGGCCTGGCTAATTTTTGTATTTTTTGTAGAGATGGGGTTTCACCATGTTGGCCAGGCTGGTCTCAAGCTCCTGACCTCTAGTGATCCGCCCGCCTTGGCTTCCCAAAGGGCTGGGATTATAGGCGTGAGCCACTGCGCCCGGCGGGTAGTTCTATTTTTAATCTCTTTAGAAATCTCCATCATGTTTTTCATAATGGCTGTACCAATCTACATTTCCACCAACAGTGTATAAGACTTCCCTTTTCTCCACACTCTTGCCAGCTCTGTTATCTTTTAACTTTTTGATAATAGCCATCCTAGCAGGTGTGAGGTGGTATCTCTTGGTGGTTTTGAGCTGCATTTCCCTGATGATTAATGATGTTGAGCACCTTTCATATACCTGTTGGCCATTTGTATGTCTTCTTTTGAGAAATGTCTATTTAAGTCTTTTGCCCATTTTTAATTGGGTTATTTCTTTTTCCACTTTTGAGTTTTATATGTTCTTTATAAATTTTGGATATTAACCCTAATCAGATATATGGTTTACAATTTCCCCTCCAATTTTTAGGCTATGCTTTAATTTTGTTAATTGTTTCATTGCTATGCAGAAGCACCGTTTGATGCAGTCCCACTTGTTTATTTTTGCTTTTGTGGCCTGAGCTTTTGGTGTGATATCCAAAGCATCACTACCAAGGCCAATGTGCAGGACCTTTTCTCCTGTGTTACTTTTGAGATTTTATATTTTCTGGCCTTAAATTTAGGTCTTTGATTAATTTTGAATTGATTTTTGTGTATGGTATAATATATGGGTTTAATTTTATTCTTTTGCATGTGGAAAACCAGTTTTTCTAGCACCGTTTAGTGAGGAACCCATCCTATCCACCATTGTGTCTTCTTGGTGCCTTTGTCAAAGATTGTTGGCAGTGTATGTTTGGATTTATTTCTGGGCTCTCTCTTCTGTTCCACTGGTCTGTGTGTCTGTATTTATGCCATTATTATGCTGTTTTTATTACCATGGCTTTGTAGCCCTTGGTTCCAATTTAAGCCCTTGGTTCCATATTCTCCTAAGTACTCATATCTTCTTCTTAGAATTCTGTAACTACTTCCTCTCCAATGTTCCTATTTTCTGTTTTTCAGCTTTAGTCTAGCTGTATGTGCCAAAATAATTTCCCTCCCAAACACTATGATATTTACCATATATTACTGTAACAATTATAATTTCCTTTGCATAGTGTTTTAGTTTGTCTTTATGGAAACTGACATGCTTCACCTTTGCGCTGTCATCTCTTGATGGGTACTGTCTTTGATTCCTCTCTTACAGTTTTGAAATCCATGTACTATGTTCCACTCCCTTACTTTAGCCCCAGATAGCCAGTCTGAATTGTCATCCCTCATATCTTTTACTTTCTTTTTAAGAAAGTTACAGATAATATTTTTGACAACAGCATTTGCAAAGAGTTATCATTTACTCTGTGAATTTTCTGCAGTTCTGTAATGCTATTATGTTGAATTTGATAGACTGCATCCATTTGGTGACTGAATGAATGTTCACACATTCCTATTGCAACTAGAATAGAATTCTCAAGATCAAGAAATGTGTGGCTAGTATTGATAAAAATATTTTTGTTTTATTGAAAGAGGGTGTTGCAATTATAGCCATCCAGTCATCTTACAGCAAAAAAAAATTACACAGTGGCATTATACAAGATCATCTGGCATCTTCGTTGTGAAATCTTACTTGATCTTTGCAGTTGGAATTGGTTTCTCTTTCTTTTTTTTACCTTATGGCTCTCATTGGTACTTATATTAAGATACCATCTATAAAAATTGCCCAAGTTTTTCTTATATGTTCCCCATAAAATTAGAAGTTCCATGATAATAGGGATTATACATTGCGGTAGTTGCATAATACGTTGAAAACTTATTCCTTGCTGCTCAAAAGTGTTAGTTAAATGATTACATCAATTTACATTCAAACCAATGTATATTTACTAAGGACCAACTTATGTACAAGATATTGTGTTTAGCCCAGAGCATAAAAATTCATATTTCTTACTCTACAGAAATCTATAATCTAGTGAGAAAAATGTACAAAAAATAAATAGATGAAGAGTAATATTTGAAGATTTTGTTTCACTTAATTTTATACATTTGGAGAATGTTATCAGCCTGCCTCCAGCCTAGTTGGTACAAATTGTACGTTCGGGCCGGGTGAGGTGACTTATGCCTGTAATCCCAGGACTTTGGGAGGCCAAGGCGGGTGAATCACGAAGTCAGGAGTTCAAGACCAGCCTGGCCAACATGGTGAAACCCCGTCTCTACTGAAAACACAAAAAATTAGCTGGGCGTGGTGGTGGGCACCTGTAATCCAAGCTACTCGGGAGGCTGAGGCAGGAGAATTGCTAGAACTGGGAGGTGGAGGTTGCAGTGAGCTGAGATCGCGCCACTGCCCTCCAGCCTGGGAGACAGTGCGAGACTCTGTCTCAAAAATAATAATAATTAAAAAAATTGTACATTTGTTCGACAGTAGCTTTTTTGTTTCTCTAAAAACAAACAAATTGTTACAATAGAAAACAGCTATATGGTGGTTGAACTATGTTGAAATTAGAACTTTTTTCATTCAATAATATATGTCATTACTTCCTTTACTGAAACAGAACAAATATGTTGTTCCCAGAGCAAATACCCATGACTCCGAGGTATAATAAAGGACAGAGTCACTTTATTTTATGGTCATCTGTTTGATTATAAAATATGAGGAGATTAACAGTTAAAGGGACAATATCCCTTCTGTCTATTATGGTATTCTATCAGGTACCATCCCAATCTTTGGCATTAATCAATCTCTCTTCTCACCGCTTCCATTTTCTCTAGCTCTAAAATTCATGTCACCTTTAAAGATGGTTTGGATAAGCTGAAGTACAATAAATTTTGAAGTCATTACACAGCAATCCAAGATGCCAAGTTTCCAGAAGTATTCTCTTAGGAGTCACTTTACCAGCTATAATACTTCAAAAACCTCCATTTCAATGAACATCATTATACAACAATCCAAAATGCCAAGAATCCAACAGTATTCATTTAGGAGTCATGTTACCAACCATAATACTTCAAAAACCTCTATTTCAAACAGCATCCAAGCACTTTCCTTGTCAAAGCTACAGGATATAATGCAAAACAAAAACAAAAAACTTCTGTATTTATCCTCTAAACAATTCCTTATTGCCCATTATCCTTATTGCCCATTTTTCTTATTTTTATTGCCCGTTTAAATAAAATAACATGCTTTATTTTGTAGCACTGTAACAAAATTATTGGAACCTACTTTGAGAAATGTGGAAAGGTTGCTGCTCTATCCAATGACTACAAAATGATCTGCATTGATGAATACTGCCAAACTAGAGACAAAACATCTACATGTGACACTTATTCAGAACTGTCCCGCCTCTGTGCCTCAGATGGTCCTGGCACCTTTGAATCCTGGCGAAGCGATTCCGATGTGGTTTGTGGTAGGTTTTTACCTTCATTGTAGTTACAACTCTGTAAGTTTCTACAGTATTTTTTTTTCTTATTTTTTTAAATTATACTTTCAGTTCTAGGGTACATGTGCACAACATGCAGGTTTGATACATAGGTATACAGTACTTTGAAGTTAAGCTCTATTGCAATGTAATCTCAAATGATTCTAAGCCTTGGAAGGGGATCCTAGAGATGATGAAGTCTCGTTTGTCACATGTACTCACAAGGAAACAGGTTCGTTTAGGTGATGTGACTCACCTCAAATTGCAGTGCTTTGTGTTAAGATCTAATTTAAAATGTTGTACTCATTACAATAAAAAAAAGTCACTGAAAACCACGAGTAAATTCTGTAAAAAATAACTGGACAATTTATCAAATGTATACTGATTAGTGTTATCATTTTCTTTCAAAAAGATTAATAAAATGTAAATATGAGCTTCATATACAAACATACTTTCCACATATGCTTAAGTCAATCCTCATAATACAAGCAGAATATAAATTTCAACTTACGATGAAATGAAATTACAGAAAATATATATTTCCTGTAAATTAGATATTGTATCATAAAATAATGCACAAGAAATTGGCATAACTTAGTTGTACTGAGTACCTTTAAAGGCTGACTTCTACCTTGTAACTCAGACTCAAAGAATTCCATTTGAAAAGCTCCTCCTTAGAAGAGTGTGTATTTATTACATTTAGTTTCCTCTAGTATCCGTGTACACATATTTTTATATTTCTCCAGAAACACAAAGATGTCCAGAACAACATATCTACAAAGAATGTGGACCCTCCAACCCTGCAACTTGTTCTAATGTGGCTCCTTTTCAAGACAGTGAATGTGTGAGCGGCTGCACCTGCCCAGAAGGTAGTACACCAATGAGAGTATTTACACTAAAACAAAACAAAAGCTAAAAACAAAGTGGAACTCAAGTCATGTCAGAGTGGTGTCTTATTTATAGCATGACATTCCAACAATTTAACTACTTCTAATATATCCTCTTAGCAACCTGCAGAGGAGGGTTAGAGAGAATTTTAAAGCTGATGCGTATTTCCGTCTCTACAATACCTGAGGGCTTCTGTATTCCACAGAATATGCTTTAGTCCCACATTGAGTGCAATAGGACTGTGCACTGTGTAGCAGTAACTCAAACTCAGAAAATTGTTTTCTATACTCTTGCCAGTTTTCAAATTAGGAGTAATTGCTTTAACAAGAAATTATCATTTTCAGTGATTTTATGCTCGAAAGAACTATCTCAAGAGTAATTTCACAACACACTGCTGAACAACTTACTGATGTTGGTAGAGTTTTGAGGTTAGCCTTATACGATGTGTTCTAGGTTATCTGTTGGATGACATTGGAGGGAAAGGAAAATGTGTATTAAAAGCTGAATGTCCCTGTGAATCCAGTGGAACAGTGTATCAGCCAGGAGAAGTCCGAGAAGGTCCTTGTGGTTCTCAGTGGTATGTGTGTGCTTTTTGTTCACATATTACTGATGGTAAAATAATACCAATATTTTTATATAATTTGAAAAAATTCCTAAATGCACCCTTAAAATAAACTTTTAAGAAATAAAAAGCAATCTCACTGCATTTTCTGTGTTGTTGATGTTTTGTTTTTAGACTCAGTGTGTTTTTTATTATAAAATATATGATCTTTCTCAGTACCTTTAAAAGATAATATTCACTAACAGAAACAGTGTTTTCAATAGTAAACCACTTGGCAGTTGCAAATATAGAACAAAGTATACTATAAGATTTTGGTTATAATAATGAAACAATAATGATGCTAATTCTGCCAAGAATATTTAATAAAACATACAGTTAGAAAGAGTCAAATACTTTTCAAATAGTTTTTATATGTGGCTAGATTGGTGAAGATGAATAATATATCTATTCATCAGTAAATTTTAATGTACCAAAAGTTATTGTAGATGATTTCACTATTAATTGAATACTCAGCTTGAGTCTTCCTTCTGAGTTCCACAACAATATAATGACCATTGAGATTTCCCCAGTCTTCATTATGGCTTTTCTCTGAGGCTCCAAATTTCTGCAATACTACAAAATACTTTTCCTGAAATGTATTGTGTCTTTCTGGGGACATAATTTGGCTTAATAAAAAAATCTATTTTCTCTATAAATGGAAAATGTTTTATTTTGGTAATAATAATCAATATTAATTTATATTATATGTATATTAATAATTAATTTTAATTTGTATGAAGAATTATAAATAATAGTAGCTATAATTTATTAAATGTCTATAAGAGTACTGTTCAAGAGAAATATAATGTAGGCTACAAAAATGATCCACATATATCATTTAACAGTTTTTAGTTGACAAATTTTTAAAAGACATGAAGAAACAGGTGAAATTAGTTTTAGTCGTGTATTTTATACAACCTAATATATCTAGAATACTATTATTTACACATAAAATTAATATGAAATCAAGTTAATGAGAGATTTTACAATTTTTTTTTCCTCCTTAAGTCTTCAAAATCTGTATGTCTTTTACATTTATAGTGGGTCTCAATTTAGATGAGACACATTTCAAAAGCTCGCTCAATGTATTGTGCGGCGCAATTCTACAATGTGGCTTGTGGCAGGTATTTTAATACTGATAATGAACCGTGTTCCATTTTAAAAAATCTCTGAAATCCAGCTTGTAAGTGTCATATGCTTAATTCATGAGAAGTTATCATTATAGTCAGGGCTTCTAAAATATCAGGCTACCACCATCAATGAGACATTTTATCAGAGCTGAGATGTTGGGTGGGAAATAAAGATGGTCTAATAAAGCTTAACCAAATGTCTTAACTTGTGATGATTTTTTAGTGTGATATTTTATTTTCACCATAGAGAAAATACAATTGATAACCCTCAATATAACCATTACATTTTAATAGCACATGCCAAGATGCAAAGTGGTCTTGCACCGAAGCATTATGCCCTGGAAGATGTAAGGTGGAAGGAAGTTCCCTTACCACCTTTGATGGTGTTAAGTACAACTTTCCTGGAAACTGCCACTTCCTGGCCATTCACGTATGTAATAGCCTGCAATATTTGAGCAAACTGATATACAAACAAAGCTATTCCTCAACCAATTTAGAACACAATCTTCACCTTGAATTAGTATTTAAAGAAATAAAAAGTGAACAATCCTTCAGTTACTGGCTATGTATTTCAGTATGCTTTCTATCACATACTGGCACTGATGGTATTACCTGTCAGTATTAAATTAACACTACCTGTCCTCCTTGGAAATTCCTTGCAAAAAAACAACCTAACAAATAGAACGCTCTTCATTCACTCATAATCATCTAAATACACAGGGAATTTATTTCATTTTTCTGCTTTTCTTTGTGTGTGCTCACTGTTCACTACTGCTTCAAATAAAATAATCTTTTTTTTTTTTTTTTTTTTTTTTTTGAGATGGAGTCTCACTCTTTCACCCAGGCTGGAGTGCAGTGGCATGATCTCGGCTCACTGCAAGCTCCGCCTCCTGGGTTCACGCCATTCTCCCACCTCAGCCTCCCAAGTAGCTGGGACTACAGGTGCCTGCCACCACGCCCGGCTAATTTTTTGTATTTTTAGTAGAGATGGGGTTTCACCATTTAAAGGATGTTCTGGATCTCCTGACCTCATGATCTGCCCGCCTTGGCCTCCCAAAGTGCTGGGATTACAGGCGTGAGCCACCGCGCCCAGTCAAGATAATCTTTTACATTCCATGAAGCATCTTTCACTTCCATTATTATTCCCTTAAATTTATTTTTAGTTTTTATAATATAATAATACCACTAAGATAGAGGCTATTCTTACATTTAGATTCTTCTCAGTACTAAAATTTTAAGTCATTTGAATTTCAATGAAAGAGTGATTCCATTTTGTATTTTGTGCTACAGAGGATTAGCAATCTAGTCTACCTGAGAATTAGCGATTTTATATTATCTGTCTGGTAAGAAATGAACAGAATTTATGAATCCTGAACTGAGAAATGTTGTTTAATGTCCTATAAGCTACAAAATGTAGTTGCTGCTACTAAAAGTCACTCTTCCAAAATAAAGCTTCTTGGTTGCCTACCAACATAATCTGCCTTTCCTTCTTTTTTTTTTTTTTTTTTTAATTTGAGATGGAGTTTCACTCTTGTCACCCAGGCTGGAGTGCAATGGCTTGATCTTAGCTCACTGTAACCTCTGCCTCCTGGGTTCAAGCGATTCTCCTGCCTCAGCCTCCCGAGTAGCTGGGATTACAGCCGCCCGCCACCACGCCTGGCTAATTTTTGTAGTTTTAGTAGAAACGGGGTTTCACCATATTGGCCAGGCTGGTCTCGAACTCCTGACCTCAGGTGATCCTCCCACCTTGGCCTCCCAAAGTGTTGGGATTACAGGCATGAGCCACTGTGCCAGGCCTGCCATTCCTTCTTTTTATGCTCCTCTAAATCCATTAGGATACAGGATGGGGAAAGTAAGAGGGAAAAATGACAAAGCGTAGGGAACATTTGCTTCTTATAGATTACAGATTTCCAGACATTGAAATGAGATCTGGAAGTCCATGTTTGATATGACTTATATTACAGTTTAACAAATTAAATACCTCCCACATTGGATTCAAATAGACATTGTGAACTGTCCAGAGAAGAGAGGCAAACTATGTTACTGCTAATTCCTAAGAGTCCTTACGTGGCAGCACATTCCCTTTGGGAAGACAAAAAGTAAAAATAAAATTAAAAAATGATGACTATGAAAATTCATCAATGGTAAACTACACGGATATAGTTTATGCAAGATACTTGGACCATCTATAAAGCTCTTGGCCAGTCCTGAGGCTGTACTATGGGCTGAACTAGGTTTCTATTCTCAGAGCACTCTGATTGTAGTAGGAATTGTACATATTTAAAATTCAAACATTCATTTGGAATGAATTACCTAGTAATAGCATACCATAAATAGAATTAAATGACATTCTAATAAACATTTTAATGAAATTCATTTTTTACAGAATGAAGATTGGTCTATTAGTGTTGAGCTCCGTCCGTGCCCAAGTGGTCAGACAGGAACGTGCTTAAAAAGCGTTACACTTCTCTTGAATTCTGTAAGTAATAAGCTTCCTAAGGCTTATTCAGAGTCAAATCATATCACTTATTTTATAAATTCAGGATTTTTGAGGTTGAAGAAGAGAAGCTTTACTATGTATAGTCAAAGCTTAAGTAAAATTGCATAGAAAATTGATGAAGTCTCTGGAAGTGCCGGCTAGTTGCAAAGGTCTTGAAGTATATCAAAATTACTATACATATACAATTAATATGTTGATTATGGATCAAATTTATGTGTTCATTGAAGTGTTAAACTTTGCGGACCATTTATGAAGGAAGGCAATGGCATTAGTTTAGAGTTTTATTTATTTGGAGTTGACATTATAAGTGGAAATAGACCTAAATGGGAAGGGAAGACGAGTAGTTTGGACTTTGGCCTTTACAAGCTGTTTAACCTTTGGATACCCAAGTTACTGTCTTAGGTTTCCATTTCTGCATCCACATGTTGGGGATGAAGATTTATTTACAATCTGCTACACAGAGTTGGTATGAGAAACAATGAAGCAAAGTGTGCCTTAAAAATGCTTTAAAAATGTCTATATTTTAGATATTTATTAATTAATCCAATAGCATTAAACATCTTATGACATAAAAATTTGGGTTCATATATTACATTAAAATTAATACTGTAAATTAATATTAACTAACAAAGTGTTTTAAATATTAGTCTGTTCCAGTTGACAAATACATATTCAACAGTGATGGAACAGTCACAAATGACAAGATTAGAAATCAAGGTTATTACTATTCAGGTAAGTTTAATGACAACATTTTAAAATAAGTGTAAGATGCAGTCATTTATTCAATTTTTAAAGTTATCACATTTCTGACTTTTAACAGATATAAAAATATTAAAGTATTTTAAGAAAGTGAAAACTGTTGAACATGTTATTAATGTTCATAATTATTTTAACAGATAAAATACAGATATTCAGTGCATCTTCCTCATACCTTCAAGTAGAAACATACTTTCATGTGAAACTACAAATACAAATTGTTCCTGTGATGCAATTGTATGTTTCCATGCCACCCAACCAATTCACAGACACTGTGGGTAAGTCCTCTGGATACAGTTTTATTCCCAAGGCTGAAATATTACCATCACTTATTCTAATTTCCATTGTCTCTTAATTAATAACATTAAACCAATAAACCATTTTGACTTAATCTTTCCTTCCACATTGTAGTAAAATAATTCCAACTTGCTTTTCCTAGTAAATATGCCTTTACTTATTACAAAATCTATTCCCTAAAGATTTGAACAATTTAAATATTTTAAACATTTTAAATTAAGGCTTTTATTTAAATGAAATTTGAGGATATATGTGTTAATGTATCACTTTGCTAGTATGTGCTACTAAGGCTTTAACCTGTAGTTGAATAAATGAAAATATTGTAGATATAAATGTTTTGAAAATCACAATTCATATAAAAGCTACACTGTGACTTGTCTTTCTGGGAGATCATATGGTCATTTCTTTCACTGATTTTTTCTATCTTAGAAATCAGTTAACTACAGCCATAAAAGTTGAGCAAAACAAACAAAGATTATGGCAAGTGCCACAAAGACTATTTATTTATAAACAGTAGAAGCTTTTGTAACACACCTTTACTTGAGAAGGTAACTTATTTACACAAAGGAATAGATGTAACTCATAGGTCAGAAGGGTCCAGGTAAAAAAGGCATATAGCACTCAACATGATTCAACTCTCCTCACTGAAATTGTGCAAATGTGAGTCATAAGTTCCTAGTTATAAGCACACTTTCTGTTGGCTCCTCAAAAGAGATAAAGTTACAGTGACAAATAGGAAAAAGACAGTATTCATGGCAAATGGCGTTTCAGTGCTCCTGGAATTCTAATGAAAGGGCATTTGGGTGAAATCTGAAATGCCATGAAATTTTTCTTAATGTATGAAGGCTAAACAAGACATATTCTCAGGTAGCTTCTACAGGTTTTCACTTGGGCGAAGAACTGAATGTGCAGTGAGGATGTGAATCCAAAAAATTGAGTAGGTGAGGAGATGTGAAACTTTGTTGTGTGCTCTTACACAGGACTCTGTGGTTCCTACAACAACAAAGCAGAGGATGATTTCATGTCAAGTCAGAATATATTGGAGAAGACATCTCAGGCATTTGCTAACTCTTGGGAAATGATGTCCTGTCCTAAAGGAAACCCCTCTTCATGTATTGGTATAGAAAAAGGTAATATTAATTGACTATCAAATCTGTAATTACATATTTGGTGCTAGGAATTATGTACTTATGTATGTATGTATGTAATAATATGATAATCCTGGTTTAAGCTAGTTTTTGTTGTACTGTCTGAATTTTGGAGGACACAGCAGAGAAGCAGTCTGGCTGGCTGATCTTATTCCTACAAAACAAGTATTTCACTGGGAGTTCATCTTGGTTGTTTGGTTTTCTATACCTACTCTTTTCCTCCTTACACAATTTTCACCATCATTATAGAATAACAAGATTAGAAGAGATTTGGGGCACATTTAGTTCTTCAATTATTCCCTCCTTTAACTTAGTTATAAAAATGGTCATTGGTTGAAATAGCAAGACTTGCCCAAACTGATGAAGCCACTTGATGAGAGGGCTATAGCTAGGTCCAGGTGTCCTAACCACTGCTGTCCAAGCCCCAATACAGAAATTAATTAAACTTTACACTGATATGATTCAGCTTACATTTACGCTTACCAAAAGGCTTTTAAAATATTACCGCAATTTATTTCTACCAAAACTCATGAACAGTATAGGCGGGACTATTATCCCCACTAATGTAGATATTGATAATGGAGCACAGAGAGGGTTAATAAAGATCCTTAGTGAATAAGGATGACAGATCAGAAATCCAAGTATTTTGAATCCAAGTCATGCTTTGGTTGCTCCCCTGGTATTGCTGATACTAACAAATGCTTTATTTTGTGTTGCTTCGTTCATTAAAAAAAGAGTGCAATGGAAGCTAAGTTAAAATATATTATATTGACATGTTAATTAGTTGTTTCTAAATTAATAGATATTAGAAATAGTCTTATCAGATTATAATAGTATTTTAACATTACTAAGGCAATTCCTTTTGAAAGCATTGTCTACTAATTTTGATTTAAGAGAGTTGTTAGAAGCATTAATGTAAACATCGTAATATATATTTCAGGGTTTTGATTATCATATTATTTTGGTTTTGGTGTGTTGCAGTGAAAACAATTATAATGAGAATGTATATCTCATAAGAAACCAAGTCAATTTATGTTAAGCAGACTATATGCCACCACTTTGGAGAGATATATAAATTAATTAAATTTAATTTTCAGTGCTTTACATTTAACTTAACATAAAATACAGAAAATTAAACTGTATTTTACTAATCTGTTAGTAATATTTAGATAAAAAGTGGTGACACTGGGTTGCAAACTTGTTAAAAATTTTGAAATAGTTGGTCTCAGTTTGTTTTTAATAGAGACAGCTTCCTTTATTACCAAAAATCATTAAGCCAAGCACTTGTTACTCAGATGCTATTGTTATGATTTTTTTGTTAATTTAATACTATGCTAGTTATTTATAAGCCAACGAAATACCAATTAAAAAACAAAACAAATTTAGTGTATTGGAATTATTGATACTGGTTGTGCTAATATATGACCTTCAGGAAAACTGATATAATCTTCTGAGGTGACAGGGATCGTGTAGTGGGGGCGGAGGGGGGGGGTGTTGTTGTTGATTTATTTGCCAACTCGTCACAATTTAGCTATAAATATATATTTTAAAGTTAAAAGACATCTAAAGATATAATATGGTCCCCTAATTCCATTTTTATATGGAAACTGCATTTCAGAGAAAGGTAAATTGATTTAATCCAAAAATCCAAAGCTAACAAAGACTTCGCCTCTTAGTGTAAGATTTTTTTTAATTACAGCATGCCATTTTTGCACATAGTGACAAGTTAGATGCATTACAGCAAAACACTTTAAAAATTGTTTTAATAGTGAGAACTATTAAAATTTTACATCTTTTCTTTCAATTAAATAATTATGGCCGAGTGCGGTGGCTCATGCCTGTCATCCCAGCACTTTGGGAGGCCAAGGTGGGCGAATCACAAGGTCAGGAGATCGAGACCTTCGTGGTTAACATGGTGAAACTCCATCTCTACTAAAAATACAAAAAATTAGCTGGGCGTAGTGGCACGCACCTGTAATCCCAGCTACTCAGGAGACTGAGGCAGGAGAATCGCTTGAACCCAGTAGGCAGAGGTCGCAGTGAGCCAAGATGCCACTGCACCCCAGCCTGGGTGAGTGAGACTCCATCTCAAAAAAAAAAAAAATGAAAGTATAGTATTATATCATTACTGAAACTAATTTTGAGTGCACTGATTTTCTTCCAGAAAAATTTGCTGAAAGGCACTGTGGAATTCTTCTTGATTCAAGTGGGCCTTTTGCTTCCTGCCACCCAATTGTGAACCCTAAACCCTATCATGAGGTATGTGAGGCTCTAACATTAACACCTCTTGTTGAGAAATACTTTGCTGATATTGACAAAAGCATGTAGATATTAAATATTTTCAAATAACAGCCATTGTCAGTAGATTAAAGTATATCCTTAGATATGCATTAGATTCTATTAATTTATTCTTGTGTTAGATATACCAACTTCAAAAGTGGTTCTGGAAAATAACCCCAAATAAGAAAAGTCTTGAATAAGTTTCTCTTTCTGCCTTTTCTAAATGTTTTGACAAGCAGGCTAGTAATTCATTTACTATTTTGAATATTTAAAAATGTTTTTGAAAGTTTCAAAGAAACTTTTTTGGGGTAGAAGAGTGGTTAGGAACTAAATTATTACACTCAGTTTACCTGTTCTTCTGAGTAACTTCATAATGCAATATAAATTTGTTTCTTATTTTCAAGGAATGCAAAAAGTATACTTGCACTTGTGAAAACAGTCAGGACTGCCTATGTACAATTTTAGGCAACTATGTGAAAGCGTGTGCTGAGAAGGAAACATACATAGTGGGATGGAGAACTGGCCTATGTGGTAAGCAGCAGAGAAGATTTCAATAACTACTTCCTTCTGAGTTTCGCTATAGTCGTGTGTGTGTGTGTGTGTGTGTGTGTGTGTGTGTTGTGTGCGTGTGTGGTTTAGGCACATGTGTTTACAAATTTTTACCTGGTTCTTTCAAAGATGATTTTTTCTGTTTTATTTTTAATATCCTTGTGCAATCCTTATATATTTTACTTCTTGATTTATTGATCTTGATTTAATATATTCACATATAAAGAAAAAGCAGAATATATGTGTGTTTATATATAAATATATGTTTCTGTTCAATTATCGTGTGCTAAAATTTAAATAATGTTGTGACCGCTAATGCATTTGTAAATGACATTTTAATATGAATAATTTATGTTGAGAAAAAAACAAAATGAACCAATAAATTAGGGGCTCAACTATCATATTTTTAAAACCTTGCTTTGTTTTAAAATATTTATTGCACTGTTTGAATATGACTTCACAAAAACGCTTGATTCACCAAGAGAGAAACAAAAACAAACAACAAACTTTGTAGAAACACACCTCCTGTAGATCATGTTTAACACCTCATTGCTTGTATCCAGTTAATCAGTAAGGTCTGTCCATTTCACCTGCAAAATCTCTCTTAAATTTATTCACATCTCTCCATCTATATTGCCACCAACCAGGTTCAAGAAACCACCATTGTTTTTCTCCTGGGTGATTTCAGTAGCCTCTTTCAATATTCACTCTTGGCTTCCTCTAATCCATTTTCTACAGAGAAACCAGTGTAATCTTTAAAACCAAGCAAAATCGAACTAAGCTCACTATGTGACATTCCAGTGTAAAACAAGTTAATGGTGTCTCATTGCTCTAAGGCTAAATACCAAACTCCTTAAGGGGGCCCTGTAAATTTTAACCACTGATTCATTCTATCTCTGGCCATATAGCTTCTATTCTTCTATGTACTCTTTAAAAGACTCATTCTCCCTCCGACTTAGGCTATTCTCCAGACAGAATCACCTCTCCCTAGACTATCTTATTGCTCTTCATCTAACCCACCCTCTTCAGTAAGTGTAGATCCTCATCTGTACATACTTAGTGCTTCCCCTCTTGTTTCTTCATAGCATGTACCACGACTGTCCTTCCACCAGGAATATAAGCCATGTGAAAGCAATGTATTGCCTCTCCTGTTTATGGGCTTAATCCCCAGCAAAGTGTTTAAACATATAATAGGAGTTCAGTATTGACTGAGAATAAAAAATAATTTAAAAAACTCAATGAACAAGGACTTAAAAAATTCATAATCTCTATTATGAAAACTCATGATAATATCTATAAACATCAAGCTGAAGTAAAATTGTTTGTTTCCCTGGATATGTACATATTCTTTCTTTCTTTTGTCTCTGTACCAACAGAACATTCTTGCCCAAGTGGCCTAGTGTTCAAGTACAATGTAAAAGCCTGTAATAGTTCTTGCCGATCCTTGTCAGAAAGAGATAGGAGCTGTGATGTAGAAGATGTTCCAGTTGATGGATGCACCTGCCCTGATGAAATGTACCAGAATAATGAAGGAAACTGTGTACTGAAATCTCAGTGTGACTGTTACATAAATGACGAGGTCATGCAACCAGGCAAACTCATCCATATTGATGACAATAAATGGTATGGAAATTATATGTATACTTGCTATGACACTGAAATCAAGAGACTGCGTTCTTTTCAGATAAATGATCTTTTGTCAGTATGAAGTCTTTTTAGACCTACCATACTTATGATTCTTATTTATTAACAAAAATCTCTTTTATTCTGGAAGGCTCATTGCATCCTAATGGATATAGATGACTTGTCCCACTCTGGTTTTGCTTTAAACACCAGTAGAAAAATATTCTGGTAGCTTCTATATACCAGTAGTGAAATGATTTCATATTCAGAAGATGCTCTCTAGCTGTCTCTCAGTAGTCATCACTCAACAAACACTCATTAAGTGTCTGCAGTGTGCCAGGCCTTGTGCTGAGTGCTGGAGTTGCAAAGCTGAACGAACATTGTCCTGGACTCCGAGTAAGCAGGGCACAAACCATTAGAAGGAGGTTTATATACTAGAACATGGTAGCAGAAGGGGCCAGGCACTACCTGAGGAGATTAAGGAAAACTTCTCAGAGAAGACAGGCATATGAATTGTGCTAGGGAATGGATCTTTTTCCAGACAAAATTGAAATGCAGAGGATGACTTCCTGTAGAGTAAAGAGAATGCACAGATGTAGGAAATGTTTGAAAAAATTTTACACATGCGGGTTGTTTTGTATAGGATTGGGCTAGAAACATTGACAGTGGTCAGATCATAAACAAGAATTTGGACTTAGTTTCTGAAGAATTGAAGAATTTTGACTATTTTGTAATGGCTGAAGAGGCTATGATTTCTACAGTTTGGAGCAAATTCATTTTTTTCATTTTTTTCTTTTTCTTTTTTTTTTGAGATGGGGTCTCACTTCAATTGCCCAGGCTGGAGTTCAGTGGCACAGTTTTGGCTCACTGCAGCTCCAACCTCCCTGGGCTCAAGTGATTCTCCCACCACAGCCTCCTGAGTAGCTGGGACTACAGGTGCATGCCACCATGCCCAGCTAATATTTTGTATTTTTAGTAGATACGGTATTTCACCATGTTGCCCAGGCTGGTCTTGAACTCCCGGACTTAAGCAATCCACCTGCCTTGGCTTCCCAAAGTGCTGAGATTACAGGCATGAGCCACTGTGCTCAGCCTGGAGCAAAGTAATTTAAGCATGTTTCTAATTCCATAGAGAGGTGTAGGAATTCTTGCCAAAATGAAGTAGCCACTCAAAAATATTTTGAATATGCTTCCTTTCTTTTCTTTGGTTTCATGAGGCTATCATTAACAGTAAGTAATTTTTCTTGGTCATTCAAAAGGAAAGCCTAGGTAACCCCTTTATATCAAAGCCCATGAGCCTTTTGCTGGGGTTTGATAATGATAATTTCTTTTTCTCTGTAGTTTTTGGGGAATCAATAGATTAACTTTTTAATGGTGCTTAATAAAGAATTACTATTTTATCTGTATTGGATATTAGCAAATATGCAGTCTGCTCTTTTTTTCATGGGAATCAATAAATTAACTTTTCAATGAATCAGGCTAGGACCTCCAAATTACAGTTCCCTTCACCACTACCCTATTTGAGACTCTCCTCAGCTGACACCACTGTGATAGCTAACTTGGCTGCTCATTATTGCTCTGTCTCTCTGTCTCATGTTTCCTGCACTGCTGCAAGAATATATAGCCTAAAACCACATGCATACCTATGTAACAAACCTGCACATTCTGCACAAGTATCCCAGAACTTAAAGTATAATAATGATGATAATAATAATAATAATAATAATAATAATCATAATAATAAAGAATATGTAGCCTAAAGCAATATTCTGATAGGGCCACCTCCCTGCTCAGAAACTTTAGTGACTGACAGTTACCTGGAGAACAAATACAAATTTGCAAGTCATTTAAGGCCATCTAAAGTCTGGCCCCAACCTACATATACCACTTCCGCCCATTTTGCATCCTGCCTTCCATCCAAACATGACTCATTTGAGTCACTGGAACATATCTAATTCTCTCCTACACCACAGTTTGGCATCTTATCAGAAGTATTAAATTTCACTTATCATCAAGATCCAGCCATCCTTTCCACGAGGTTTTCTCTGATGTCCATAAAACCCTGTTTGTATATTCCTGTAATATTTACAAGGTGATATCTTATCCTTTGGTACATTTTATGCATCTTCTGGGGATGGTGTCTCACTCATTTAACTAATTGTCCTTGAAACTTATGTCTAAATTTATAAAATTGTTTTATTTCCAGCGTCTGTCGGGATGGAATTCTTCTTTGCCAGATTCCCATTGATTTAACCCTACGTAAGTGTTAAAATCACAGTGCAAGTTTAAAATATCCACTTTGGCTAAAGAAAACAGATCAATAGGCTCTTGATTAATGACAATTCTTATTCTGCAGAAAATTGTTCTGGAGGGGCTGAGTATGTAGACTGCAGTGATCCCAAGGCACAGAGAAGAACCGACAGAACATGCAGTACTCGGAACATACCTGTTTTTGATGTAAGTAACATAGTATTAGAGTTTAGCCATTGAAAAGTTTTGTTTCGAGTCCTAGGAAAGCTACAATTTTAATGAAAAATAATTAGAAGGTCATGCTCTTTTTGTGTGTTATTTTCAGTTGTCAAAGTTTGACTCCAAATACATACTTGGTATATTTAAGCATTTAAATTAATGCTGATAATATGACATGATTAGAATGTTGCCTCATGGTGTGTATTTTATATTTATTCTTGTAGGAGAACTTGCCTTGCAAACGTGGGTGCTTTTGTCCAGAAGGAATGGTTCGAAATTCTAAAGGGATATGTGTCTTTCCTAATGACTGTCCATGCTCTTTTGGTGGACGAGAATATGATGAAGGAAGTGTCACTTCTGTTGGCTGCAATGAATGGTGCTTAATAACGGATTCTTATTTTATTTCTTTTGGATATTAGAAAATATGCAGTCTGTTCTTATTTTCATAGGAAAGAAGAAGTCACACTTTGGGATATTTGAAAAAAATGACCAAATATAGTTAGAAAAAATGCTAGTTTTATTATTTATTTATTTATTTATCTATTTATTTTGAGACGGAGTCTTGCACTGTCACCCAGGCAGGAGTGCAGTGGTGCCTTCTTGGCTCACTGCAAGCTATGCCTCCCGGGTTCACGCCATTCTCCTGCCTCAGCCTCCCCAGTAGCTGGAACTACAGGCACTCGCCACCATGCCCGGCTAATTTTTTGTATTTTTGGTAGAGACGGGGTTTCACCGTGTTAGCTAGGATGGTCTCGATCTCCTGACCTTGTGATCCTCCTGCCTCGGCCTCCCAAAGTGCTGGGATTACAGGCGTGAGCCACTGTGCCCGGCCAAAATGCTATGCTTAAAACAGAACTTTATGTAGCATTGTATATATTGAACATCCTACTTTATAATGAAGACAACTCCAAAATTTAAATCAATATGAAACATTATTTTGTGCTTCTTTACAAAAGCAATATTAGTATATGAATCCTGACATAATATAATCACTACACTCTCTCATTTTTTCCTTTTAGTACCTGCATTAAAGGGTCTTGGAGTTGTACCCAAAATGAATGTCAAACCATCTGCCACATCTATGGGGAAGGTCATGTTAGAACTTTTGATGGGAAGAGTTACAGTTTTGACGGTCTCTGCCAGTATTCATTTCTTGAGGTAATTATGAGTATGTCTTATTAAAATGTTTCTGTACTTCTTAATTATTCATTTGTAGATTAGTTCCAAATAATTTTATTTTCAAAATGGGAAATATTTTTAAAAGGTCCCTTGTATGTTTCCAGAAGGCAGTAAAATGTTATATTGTGTACTGCTGGCCCTGGGGGCTAGGACTAGATTTCGATACTGGCTCCATCTTTTATCAGATGCATGTCTTTGGGGACATTCCTTAACCTCTCAGTGTCTCAGCTTCTGTATTTACAAAATGGGCATGAAAGTAGCCCCTACTTGAAACCACACTAGAGCACACACTGGAGGACACACTAGTGCTCAATAAATAAATGCTAGATATGATTGTTCTAACAACAGCACTGGCAGCAAAAATTATGACTACTATTTATGAGTGCTTCTTTGCCAAGCAGATTTATATATTTCATTGCATTTAATAATTATAATATGATGAGACTGATATTATTATTCCTATGATGCAGATGAAGAAATTGAAGTTTAGAGAGCTTAAGCAACTTAAGCTACCAAATAGAAAATGTCATAGTAAACCTAGACCTGTCTGATTACAGAGTTCATGCTTACATACATTCCAGAGTTCATCTTGTTAAGCTGTAAGCTTCCTAACTAACATTTAAGGGGTAAAATTTAGATTGTATTGTATTTATTCATTAGTTTTGTTTGAATATCAAGTTTCATAAAAGTCTTTGAGGAAATAAGGCCAAATTTATCTAGCTATTTATAGAGTCTAGAAATAAATCTGTGATTACAAACATATATACTTTAAAGACTTACATGTTTATAGAATAATTCTGAACTTGTGCAGAAGTAATGGGAAAACAACTGAGTCAAAACAAGTTAGCTAGAGTGGACTTAGTCAAGGCTAACTATCTGTAAATGTGTTAAACTATTGTTTTTTTGGAAATTCCGTAACACAGCATATGGCGATTTATTGAGTTTGAGGAAAATATTTTCTCTAAGAATATTTGTCTGACACAAATACTGTAGTTGAGTTCTGTGTCTCTAATATTCACAAACTATTATAATTTTTATTTTAAAGGATTATTGTGGTCATGAAAATGGCACATTTCGTATTTTAACGGAGAGTGTTCCTTGCTGTGAAGATGGGCTAACGTGCTCAAGAAAAATTATAGTTGCTTTTCAGGTACAGTACTATTTTCTTTATTTTTTCCTCTCACATTGTGAGAAGCCAAATAAAACTGTTATTGTAAATCTGTCTGAATTTACAGGATCAGAATATTGTCTTGCAAGACGGTAAAGTAACAGCAGTCAAATCTACAGAAAGTAAGAAATGTGAACTCAATGCAAATGCATACTCCATACATACTGTTGGCCTGTACTTAATTCTGAAATTTCAAAATGGAATAATCGTGATTTGGGACAAAAATACAAGACTGTCTGTTATTCTGGATCCAAACTGGAATGTATGTATATCGCTAACAAGTGAATAATGGGGAAGCAAAATCATTTCTGTTACTAAAATTAAAGACGGGTATTCATAGGCAGAGTGTAGGAGAATGGCAGGGTCTCTGTTAGAGTAAGAAGCCCTCCACCTTTCTTCAACCTTATTGTGAAATATGAAATGTAATCAAAGATAATAAAATCTGGTTAAAAAGTAAATGCAATAACCTGAGGCATAGTAGCTTAACCGTACTTGGTTACTTGAGATTATCACATGATGTGATTTTCAGGTAGTTGATATATTTTGAATTAAATGTGTTCCTTGGAGTAAATATTTTAAGAAACCAAAGTAGTCTCACGTGTAATTTGAAACTAGCAGACATACCTGTTTTGGTTCTTTAGACATTTTTTCTGCGTGATACTAGATCATTTTGTGACATGGGGTATCTTAAATGGGAGAATAATTTTATCCACAAATTCTGGAATCTTATCCGTGGAAACTGGAATTTTATATAGATTTATGCTCCAATATACATGATATCTATCTGTTCATCTATCATCTATCTGTTTGTCTACCTATCTCAATGTCCCTAGTACAACTAATTTTTAAATTTCCCTTTCTGATCAATACAGGGCAAAGTGTGTGGTCTTTGTGGAAATAACAATGGTGATCTCAAGGATGATTTCACAACAAGATACTCTTCAGTAGCTTCTGGAGCACTGGAATTTGGGAATAGTTGGAAAACAAGCCAAGAATGTTCAGATACAGTGGCTCAGACTTTCCCATGTGATTCAAACCCATACTGTAAAGCCTGGGCTGTGCGGAAATGTGAGATCCTCAGAGACAGCACCTTCAGAGACTGCCACAACAAGGTAGCATTGTTCTGAAAGCAGTGACTTACACAGGGTTTCCTCCCAGAAACTCATGTGCTGTGCTCTGCCTAGGTTGACCCCAGTGCTTACTATGATGCGTGCATTGAAGAAGCCTGTGCATGTGATATGGAGGGGAAGTACCTGGGATTCTGCACTGCCGTGGCTATGTACGCAGAGGCGTGTAGTGCAGTTGGAGTCTGTGTCTCATGGAGAAAACCAAATCTGTGTCGTAAGTGAAGTCCATATGTTGTTGTTCTTTCAAAACGTAATTAGATAGAAGTGTTTTGTTAGACCCTCAGTCTTCCTCTCATATTTTCTATAAAACACATGTTTGTATACCTAGAAACATGTTAATATTTTTGTTTATGATGTGCAAAAATACCTGACTTAAAAAATAAAGCACGTGGCCCAGCGCTTCAAGTTTAATTTTAGTTTAAAAATTTGTATTTTCACAGGGGGAATAATGAATACTGATGGAGAATATTTCTCATTCATACTTAGATGATGAACTGTTTACCTATCTTGGTATATTTACATCTCTTTCAATATTTACCGAATATATTACTTTTGCTTAAAGTGCTCACACATGTTTCCTTGAAAACTTTCATAGAGCCCTATAGAAGATGAACTGAAAATTGAGTATAGACTGAATCTCGATACATATGGAATGCAATAAGTTTAATAGAAATGAGTCAGCTCTTTTCCTTCTAAGTATTATGAGAGAAAATATAAGAAGGTTAAAATAGAACCCTCATTTTATTCAGTTTTTTATGCACAGGATTAGATTATATTGACATCTTTAGTTACTTCATTTAGGAACTGTTATTTACATATTAAAGAGCTTAATTGTCTAGGATTTAGTTTTCCAATTTAAAGCTGAAATTGAAACCATGAATCTAGACTATGACCTAAAATATCTCCAAATGGTAAAATTAATGTTTACTTTTTTAATCTCAAACTAACCTGACTGTGAGATGGCAAAACAAAGTGCTATTTTGAGTTTATATGCCTTCCCCTCTTGTGATCTATTTTGACTTATATGACAGTTTAGACAAAGCCAAAGGAACTTGATAAGACCTGATATACTTTAGATATGTTTATTATTAATATCATCCCAAATCCCTTGTTAAAATGCTTTGGAAAATGAAAGGTGAAAATTGTCATATAATGAATGAAAGTAATTTAATTCAATTACAGCTGTCTACTGTGATTACTACAATGCGCCTGGGGAATGCAGATGGCATTATGAACCTTGTGGCACAGTGACTGCAAAAACATGCAAAGATCAGCTCGTTGGCCAGAAATTTTCTTCACTTTTAGAAGGTAAGACATACTTTAAGAATATCCATAAAGTAGTGCAAATGATATTCATCTTAACTGGAAAGGATTGTTTCTCCCAATTTCATGTCTAACATTTCATAATTTAATGAATAGTTATCTTTATTATGACATTAATGTTTCTACATTAGAAACATTTTCTCTAAACATAAGCTTAGTGGGGGATGGGAGACAGCACTCTGATCCTATTGTCACTCTTTATATCTTTGATTAGACAATGTTGTTTAGTGTGAATGCAGTTTCAGAATGCAACATATAGTACAGTCTTGCTTGAGTAGTATAATTACCGTAATAATTAACTGTATCTCACACTTAAGCAGCATTTTATTCTTAGCATTATATATTTTAGAGAGAAACAAAGAACGGGCAAGAAAACAGGATAACATGAAACTTTTCCAAAAGTCACATCTGTGTTAAATCCTTTGGCGTACTTTTAGCCTATTTTGCTATGACTTCTGTATCCTTACCTACTGTTGCAAAGACAGATATTTGAAACTGGCATTCACATTTCAAGATGTGTATTTACCAGAGCCTGTTTTATGTTACAGCATCACACCCATTATGAAAGTAGCAAATCATTTAAAATTACTTTAAGAATCATTTTAGAAAAAAATAAATCAACCAAATCTGTAAGTTCTTAGTTTGACATTTCACTGCAAGAAGATCTGAACCTTGTTTTATTTATATATTTTCATTATGAGTGTGATGTTGTTTTGCTATTATCTACTTCACTTCATGGCATCATTTAAGTAATTTTACAAATATATAATATACAGTATAATGTGTTTCAGTAGATAGAGATGAACTGTGGGTATTTTTACACACAGGTTGTTATGCTAAGTGCCCAGATAGTGCTCCTTACCTGGATGAGAACACCATGAAATGTGTCAGTTTATCTGAGTGCAGCTGTTTCTATAATGATGTCATACCAGCAGGGGGAGTGATTGAAGATAATTGTGGAAGAACATGGTATATTCTCTACTAACTTTTCAATGAGCAATTTTGACTTTTGCCTTTTCATTTAGGAGAAAAACCAAATATATGTATGAATATATTATGTTAATAATATATATGTTATGTATACATATATATATCTGTAATTTTTGATCCTGCCATTTCTAAATGAGAAGGCCAGCTTTAGCTTCACTTTATATCAGTTATGTTAGTTATTTTTATTTTCAGACAATTCACATGTCAACAAATGGTTTGTGTAATCTTATACTTAATAATGCAGAACACAGGATGGAAAATGTCATTGTGTAGTTTTAGAGGAAAAGAGTTTTAATTCTATAAATGTAAGATTATGTTCACAGGCTTTCAAACAGTTACATGGAAGCAAATTGACAGGGTAATAGTAGGTCACCACGGCCATCAAATAACATCGTGTTTGAAATTGACTATGTAAGAACTACCTTTAAGGGTCACCTGCACACCATTTCTTCAGGTGCCCAGAGCTCCTCAGTGAAACGATTGGGTATAGCAGCACATGGAAAAACAAGCAATTTGAATCAATAGTATTCTTTTGGGGAAACAAATATTTACTTCTATTTGGTTTTGTTTGTTTTCAATCAGACAAGTCATTGTTTTAAATTTGTGAGCTGTATGCAAATAAGAGTCAAATTTTCCAATTCTTTCTTTTTTTCTTTTTAAATTTAACTTTCAGCTACTGTATTGCAGGGCAGTTGGAGTGCAGTGGTAAGTCATTAAATTTTACACTAATTGATTTATGAAAAATCAGAGGAGGGGCTGGGAATCTTTTTTAGACCAATCACCAGAAGGGCAAGGACTTAATGCATTAGGCTGTCCCTCCGAGGACTGGTACAATTCCATCCCAGAGCGATTATCCATGGTCAGTCGTTGTTGGAAACCAGTGCTGCCAAGATATGCTGAACAACTGTCAGATGGGGCCATGGCTGATACTCAGGGGGTGCACCTACTGCATACATGCCCCTGCCTAACTGTAGGTTCTGGGAATTGAGGGAGTGAGGCGTCAGTGAAAACAGTTTAATGAAGGGAAGGAATAGAAGATGAGAATCAATACAGAATGAATTAAATAACTGAAGGATTGTTCGTGAGCGACACATATCTCTCACTGCAACCTCCACCTCCCTGGTTCAAGTGATTCTTCTGCCTCAGCCTCCCGGGTAGCTGGGATTACAGGCACCTGCCACCACACCCGGCTAATTTTTATATTTTTAGTAGAAATGGGGTTTCACCCTGTTGGCCAGGCTGGTCTTGAACTCCTAACCTCAGGTGATCCACCTGCCTTGGCCTCCCAAAAGTGTTGGGATTATGGATGGGCATGAGCCACTGCACCTGGCCACAACACACATCTTAATAATAAATCTCAAAAACCTTCAAAAGAATACGTGAGCTACTCCTTTTTATATTAGGAATTGCAAGAAGTAAAATAAAAAGAGACATGACTTATAGACAAATTGAGTTGTAGAATTTTTTCAAGATATAAAAATTCCTGTCAATAACAGTAATGTATGATTATTTCAGAAACTGCTCCTACCAATTCAACATTTGCAGGTAAAATCATCACTATATTTTAAATGTTGTATTTCTGATTTCTTTGTGTAGCTAATCCTTTATGGTTTCACTTCAATCTATGCCAGTAAAAGGTATGATGGTAAATCTGCTGATATAAAAATTTTAAATTAAACTGAACAGTTACTAGAAATATGTCAGAATATCATTTCATTATATTTCTATTAATTAAGTTAGGAATATGATTAAACATACAATAGGTATTATTAGTTAATATTTATGTTATTAATTCATTAATATTTTAAATGCATATTAGTTAAATATCATCATCCAAAGCTTGATATTTTTAGATAATAATTGAATAAGTGGATGAAGTAGAAGTAAATGTTGCCTTCTGTGAAGTAAATATTTTAAAACCATCATCATGCTGGAGGATGATTTGAAAACAGAAATAAAAAATTATTTCCTTCCTTCCTTCCTTCCTTCCATCCATCCTTCCTTCCTTCCTTCCCTCCTTCCTTCTTTCCTTCCTTCCTTCCTTCTTTCCTTCCTTCCTTCCTTCCTTCTTTCCTCCCTCCCTCCTTCCTTCCTTGCCTGCTTTCTTGCTTCCTGTCTTGCTTTCTTTCTTGTTTTGAGGCAAGGTCTCACTTTGTTGCCCAGGCTGGAGTGCAATGGTGCGATCACAGTGCACTGCAGCCTCTATTGCCTAGGCTCATGTGCTCCTCCCATCTCAACCTCCCGAGTAGCTTGAACCATAGGCATGTGCTGCCATACCTGGCTAATTTTTTATTTTTGTAGAGACATGGTCTTGTTCTGCTGCCCAGGCTAGAGTGCAATGGCATGATCATAGCTCACTGCTTCCAAAGCATTGGGATTATAGGCTTGAACCATCACCCACCCAGAGCATTACAATTATGTTTACTCAGGAGGATGCTGGATGTTAGTTTTGGGACATTTAACTTCTTGGCAATATAAGTACACTTTGAGTTGCTGTAGTACACTTACATATTCCTGCCTTGTGTGATATAAATTGGGATTTTATTTCCTGTTGATTGATACTTGGAGGTGGGTAGTATAAATTAAGAGATAGTACAGAAAATAGGAAACCTTAGGCTTTGACAATTTCTTTAAAATTATGCAGCCTGCTGTAAAATGCTAGTTAAATTTTAGTTAATTTTGGTCACTTATCTGAAGTGAAGTTATCACATGTCAGGGTTCTGAACCACATTCCTTTAAGTTATTATTGGCCCATAAAGAGACCTTATAAAGTTCCTATGGGATTTTGGTTAAGTGATAATAACAGGAAATAGTTATTTTTGGTGGACGTATATAAATATATGGTGTTATTTGTATTGATATAAATAAAAAATTATTTTGTCACTTAACATCTGTACACGTTTCAGAAATTTTAATTTTAGTTTACGACAACTGGTTTCTTGAACTATATTTCCAAGCAAAAATTATTCAATTAATTTATTTTCATAAATATTGTGTTTCCTAAACAGTTTCCACTACAACAGCTACCACCATATTAAGCACCGGAGCAGGTAAATAAGTTAAAAAGTGCTAATTATTTTTATAGCTCCTAAGTGAGCAGCAAAGATAATTTATAGTTCAGGAATCATGGCCCTTTTTTCAAATTTTTCATTCTCCATTTATGTATTTGCTAAAGGCCCATGCCAAGTAGGAGGTCTGTATGTAATTGTATCATTAGTAAAGAACATCTTCCCTTTTCAAAGGTTGTCTGTCCTAAGAACATTCTACATACTACTGATGTGGAGGAAGTGGCTATGTCAGAAAATTCTATGTTAAATTCCTTGAAAGTAATTTACAATTTCTTTTATTAACATCAAGAAAATTTTAACTTTAATTGGATGCTTTATCATTAAAACAGTAGCTAGTGGAGTACAAAAGTATATTGAAATGTGTAAACATCTGATAAGTGTACTTAACTTACATTTAATCATTTATTTGCATTCTGGAGATCTCAAAACATGTTTAAATAGATATGGTTAACCTCATCTTTCAATACCAGTTTAATGTTCATTTCCAAATATTTGTCTTCTTCTTTGCATAGCAGTTACACTGGTTACCGGTGGCCCAAGCACAGGTAAGCTGTCACCTCTAAGCCACACCTTAATCAATGGGGGATTTTTAAAAACACCCAAACCTTCCTTTGCAGTATTATATCTTTGCAATGACATTTTTAGAAGAAATAGACAAAGTTTCTTTTTTAAAAAAGAATTTTTTAGAGAAAGCTTTTGGGGAAAAAAAGCATTATACCAAATGATAAGGTGTTTTGACCTTTTACTCAAGGCCTATAAATTTTAAAACTAATATTTGGGCTTCTATTCACCTATATGATGATTTTTTTGTCTGATACAGTCATTTCAAGTTGATCCATTTTACATATGACCATAGATGTTCTTGGAAGTATAATTTTCCCTGCATATAAAACTTAGTTTTTCCATTGTTTTCTCAAATTCAGCAGCATCCATTCCAGCGATTACAACATCAAGCAGTGAAACAACAGGTAGGTAAATCAGAAAATCCATAAGTGACAAATAAAGTTTTGAATAAAGGTTTGTATCTGAAACCTTGAACAACTTAAATATTGGAATCAACATCAGTTTGATTACACATTAAAAATATTTGGGTTTGAATTTTCCCTCGGACCATCCAAACAGTTTCCCTAGTTTAGTTTGCTATTTTATCTTTCCACCTAAATTTAAAAATTCATTGAGTATGTTTCAGTGTCTTTAATGAAAATGAAAATATGAGAAAAAAAGAATTTGAAAACAATGGCTAACAGACAATTTAGCACTGTGACTCTACACGTTATTGTTGTTTTTAATATATAATAGTCACCTTCTTTTCTTTAAACTAATTAATTATACAATTAAAAAGATGTCAGTTTTGCTCAATTGAAGATTCACATGTGTAATGTATGTCATTTCTTTCTAGAGCCTACGTGTTTGAGAAAATCATCCATAGATTTCTCCCTTCCAACTCTGCGCTATTTTTCACATACTCACTTTTCTATACTTACGGTCTTTACCCCCAACTTAGCACTATTTTTCTTTCTTTGTTATTTATTAATTTATCCAGTCTTAAATGAATACATTCCTTCAAGTCACAGACCATGCTTCGCCATCCTTGTAGTCCCAATTGTACCTAATGGCAAGGTACGGAATAGTTCGCATTCAGTATTTACGGAGTGAATAAACAACTCTTCTTTTTCCCCGTGGAAAATTTAGAACTCAGGTTTAGAATTTTAGCGCAGAATTTCTGGTGAAGGTTAAACTATTTATTAGATATTAGTTATACTGGTAAATCCGACAGTTCATACATTTCACTCATTAGAGCTAATCTTCTATACAAAGATAGAGTGTAAAACCAAGACTATTATTGGATTATAAATTGATATCATAATATAGAATTATGACTATAATTTAAAACATTTTCTAAATCTTAGTATTGTCTGAGTTATTTTTTAATCAATATATTTTATATTAAAGGAGTAAATATATGTATATCTTAAAGCATCAGCCATCAGTGCACAATATTATTAAAAATGCCGAAAACAGCATGCTACTTCCTGTCAAACTTTCTCTTATGTTGGATGCCATTAGCAACACAAAACATTACTGGCTCTTTCAATGTAAATCTCAGAAAGCCTGACACATTTCACAAATGTTCTTCTTCAGTCTGTACTCATAAATTCATTTCCGAAGACCAATAACAATTTCATCCCAATGGTTTTTTGAATTATTTCTTACACACTGCAGAGTAATTTTCTAGCTACATATTACCCTCAGTCGCAAGCAGTGGACTGCATCCCTAATTCTCAGCCTGGTTCTGTTTCTAAGATGATTAATTTGGTTCAGTTACTAAGTTCTCCTTTAGTCAAAGTCATTCATCAGCTACTAAAACTTTTGAATCTTGTGATCATTTAAAGAAATATTTTTTTCCTTGATTTGATGAACTGCATAGATACGCGTGAATCATAAGCAGCTTAGATAACAATTTCATCTATTTCTTCAGTATCATAATGATGATATCTATATCCTATATCACAATACTTACCTAAAACTATTAAAAGTGGTTTGATTTTTCTAGCTTATATATATATATATATATTTTTTTCATTTCAAACACCTAGTTTTGAATGTAATATTCAGTTTTGTCAACCACTTTGTACTGTAGCAAGCAACCTGTCCATGGAAAACAGAAGAACATAAGTAGATTACCCTGACAGGGTTTTTGTGAGCAACTGATTAAGTTTTAGATGTAATATTTTGTCTCATTTACTGTAAAACACTATAAAAATCTTATCAATCATCCTCATGGTAGCATTTTAAAAATTATAAATCAAATGCAGGGTTGAATTATAGGAAAGATTACCTGGGTGATTTTTTCCCTGAATTCATTTGGCATTATTTATGACTTTTGTGCTTCGCCTTACTGAATCCTAATGTTTTATTTAATTTCCCTGAAATTCTGGTAGATATTTCATGCTCTGTAAGTATAATATTAATAATTAACAAAATGCTATGTTAGTATTTCATTGAAAGATATCCTAAAAATGACTTTTATTGAGGATTTACCTCATTCTAGTCATTATATTAAATATTTTTCATTCAGCATCTCATTAAATCTGAATCCTCTGATTGTTATTCTCCACAGTCCTC